>NC_046368.1:17986688-18286688 GCF_011125445.2 Fundulus heteroclitus
TTTTTTTTCTTCTCCCCAGCCAAGTGTTTGTTGTTGGGTTGAAACGCTAGCATTAGCATTTATTGCTAGCTTTCAGTAAAACAGCTGATAAGTCGATGCTTTTTTGTTTTACCGGAATGTTAAGGAATAATGACGCTATAGTATATTCTGGTTTGTGTTTTAAGTGGCATTAAAAATCCAAACAGGTTATAAAGCTTCGGGTCTAAAGCGTTAGCTGTCAAGGTGCTAACTTGCAAACATGAAGCAGCTGCTAACTCGGAATTTGTGGATTTCTTTTTGGGAAAAATTATTTTATTACCAAAAGACGTAGCGGTAGTAACTATATTTATTATTTTTTAAGATGCAAATTGGAATGATATTTATCCATCAATCTGTTGTTTTTTGTTGGGTTTTGTTTTTTTAGTCCCAGTGAAACGCCTATGCGGAGTTTAGTCTGGAGTGGCCTTCAACACGTTATTGACCAATTCTCGGATTAAATGGCTGTTTCCCGTTATGTTTACAGCTTTGTAGGAATGTTGTTGTCGCCTCGAAAGGGCCACCCTGGGGGCTTTTTTTCCCCCTTCTAAACCTGGCTCAAAGCTTTGGTGGTCTTATTATAAAATAAAAAAAAATTGTATGTTATATGATCAGCGCTTATTTTTGAGGGGTTGGAACGACTCAATGTATTTTATTTATTGGGAAGTGTTTCCACTTGATTGTTTTAGCAAAGCACAGGACGATCTACTACCCTGTATGATCAAAAGGTGAAATGTTCTCCTGTGAACGTGGCTAGACAAAGCAAAGTCTAAAGCTGCTCCAGAAAAGAATACTCACAATTCTTTGACACTTAATTAACAAAATAAGTAAGCTTGCCAAGGTGGAATGTGGCACAATAACACCCTCTTTATTTATATATATATATATATATATATATATATATATATATATATATATGAGAATGTGAAAAAACATTGTTTTTTATTTTTTTGCTGTTCCAAGTTTAGAGCTGACTTCCTAATTGAAATCAATGCCTGGCCCTAACAGCAATTTTCTAAAGAAGATTGTTAATCTTAGGTAAACCCTGAAAATCTGGGCGATAAATTGTCTGGGAAGCTAGTTTTTCACCGCTGTGATAAATGCTACACATTAGGGTTATCATGAAACTAAAATTTTGATCTTGATATCGATACCCAGGAAAATATTCAATACTCTATTCTATTTTCAATACCGTGGGATAAAAATATGACAAAAAAAGTTTTAACATGAAAAACTCACCTTTTTCGATCTCAACATAGAAAATGCTTTCTCTACAGAATCACAGGTGCTAGGTGAATATATGTGCAAATAAATGCTAAGTAAATAACCCAAATATAACACATGCCTAGTGGCATGCTAGCCACAGCTAATCACACAACATTAATGCGGACCACCGCTCCGCTAACATCAGTAATACCTTTAATGTATTAAATTATGAACCGGAACTTTAATTTATTAACCTGTCGGAATTCATCATGAGGGCCAGGGTGCCGGTCCTTGAGATGTTTGGCCAAGTTTGTTGGTGCTTGACTTCGTTGTCACCACTTTAACGCACTGTTTGCTCACAGGCTTGTCGAGATCCTTGGGTTTCCCCTTCTTCATTTGCCCCTTATGGAAAATATTTAGTATCAGTGCCATGACAATTTAGTATCCGGATACAGCGTTTGAGTTTCGATAGTTTGACAACCCTACTACACATTAAATCAACTTGAGCTATATTCACTAATTAGGCGGATTCCTCGGAGACGTGTTCCCAAATTTATGAGTAAATAGTTGATTATGATACACAACTAGGGCTGGGTGACATAGCCCAAACTTATACTACAATACATTTCTTAATTTCGGTCAATATAGTATAATTACGATATCAATAATTATACTGTATTCTTTACAGAAAGACTGCAAAGAAAGCAGTCGACCCGCATTTATTTAACTTTCTTTTCCATCATTGCAATTTTTCTAAAAGGCTTAATATCTCAGCCACGATAAATATACATCTGGTGTGGGCCACAGAGATAGGTGGAGACCACCCAGCTGGCCAGCTATGCTACTGGCATGCCAAGTTTGAATGCATGGCATTTAAGATTTGATATTTGACCAATTATTGGTCAGATCCTGTTAGTCACGTTTTATTGCGATTATGCGTTGGTGATTCAATGTATTGTGCAGCTCTAAACACTTGTGTCTGTGCCCTGTTTTGTGCTGATGTAAGAAAACAAACACATGTACGGTGGATAGTTAACTGCCTCATATTTAAAACAGGAGCTGAAAGCGAACGATTTTTGCAAACGAGTCTTGTAACAGTCTGCAATCAAACTGTTAGATTATACTTCATGAACTTGAGTTTAGTTTTAACATCTGTATTCAAAGCTAAGCTTTATTCTACTGACAAAAAGGGCTGTGCGATATTAGGAAGTCTTGCGATTGTTATAATGTCTGTAAATAATAATACAATATGATTTGCGATATATGCCTAGTTTCTTCTTTCCTCTCTTTCTCATCTGGGCCTCCGTCACTCTGAGCTTTAGCATTTTAGGCGACGTATATTTGTTTCTGGTGTGAATATCTGCTACTATGAGACGTTGTCCAAAAGAGCTGTGTTAAAAAAAATTAATGTTGAAAATTTTTCCCACTATCGATTCTCATATGAATTCCTAAAAATCGATTCAAATAACCAAAGATGGATTTTAAAAGAATGAATTTTTCCCTGTGAACTTAAATGTGCCACATCAGTCTGCTGGAAAAGAATCGGCTCTACACGCTCCAATAGCTAAGCTAATCAAACGTTTTACCATCCCTTCACACTCCCATCCGGGACATGGATTTTTAATGTTATATTTTTAATAATGCACCAGGTTAGTGTCAAAACTTATTTTCCCTTTTGGTTTAATAAGATATTTTTGAATTTAACTGAATAGAAATGGCAGCTGTAGATATATGGTGTCCTCTGTTTCCTACCCTGGATCTGTTTGGGTAATCTGCCCCACAGCATGTTTGGGAAAAAAAATGTTTCAACATTCAGGAAGAGGGTTTGGTCCTTACAGCCACCATTAAGTATCATTACTTTATTAATTTGCAGTTAATATGATACTAGTAGCAATAACATGCATAACTACACAGTCATAAAATATGTTTTTAATACCAGCAATCCAATTTGAGATTGGATCGAATTAAATAAAAAAGAATCGATTTCAAATCTTGAGAATCGGAATCAAATTGATACCCAGCCCTGCTGTCCAACTGGCTGAATATCGCCTAAGCGTGTAAAATACAAGTTTATAACATGGTATTAGCCAACAGTGATTGCAGTCCAAACATTTCTTTGCAGTATGAATCATGCGCACACTGATATTCTGATGACAATATATTGCACATTTGCCAATTATGCCTTTTTGGGTGCCATATTCTGTTCTGGTAATGCCAGAAAGTTTCCGATCTTGTACTGTTTGTAGCGTCGGTGCTGCTATTTGTGATGGTAGTGAGTTTTATGCTTATTCCTAAAGTCTCTGTTAATTAACTTTAACGTTATTTTTGGGATACATCACTCATGCTAGGAGTTTTAAATCATCTAAAATTATACAAATGCTGTTCTGAACTTAAATTGTAAGTCATTTTAATACCTTTTACCATCATAGGTGGTTTAGACTGAAATTACAACTAACAGTGCATGGGTCGATATTATACAGAAGTAGAAAATCTGCATCAAACTGGGACTTTTGTAGTCTGGTGAGCAGTGAGTTAGGTGGTGTTCTTTAGACCATGTGATTCCAAAAAAGTGAAAAACAAAACAAGTGGACTTTTTTTCGCTTCCTATCCTGGAAGCTTTCTCAATTGAAAAATTCACTTTTTGAATTGAGAAAGCTTCTGGGATAGGAAGCGAAACGTCTTCAATCTCCGGAAAAAAGTCCACTTGTTTTGTTTTTCACTTTTTTGGAATGACCATGACCTGGATGACTGAGAATCTTCACCAGCATATTTAGACCACGTGCTCTTCAAATCCTTCTAGTTTCTTAAAAATGGCAATAATCCGGCATCGACTGTGCGACTTACAGGCGTCAGGCATGTGAGACGTGATGGCCCTGAGCAGGCTTGCTGTTCCCAAAAAGGCCTTTTGAATATTCATCTTTGGTATATTTTCAGGGTTCCCGCGGATCCTTAAAAAGTCTTAAAAGGCATTGAATTCTGTAATATAAAACTAAGGCCTTAATTGGCATTAAAATGTCTTAAATCAATCTTTCTTAGGTCTTTAAATTGTTACCAGGTCATAAATAGGATTTTATGTTTGTAATCCTTACCAAACAGTAAAATAATTGACACAATTTTATTATTTTTTTATTGACCAAACGGCTCAATGTAACCATTATTGGTTCTGTCCCGATAGCGGAACCAATAAAAACCGTTGCGGCCGGACTATCTATAGCTGTTAAAAAGAGTTGGCACTGGTTATGTTGTGGTTTTTAAAACTGATTTATAGTTTATTTTAGTAGGGAACAAAACAAAGTTTGTGAATTCAGTTCAGTAGTTGTTAAAAATATATCTGTAATTTGTGTGTTTTTAGCTTTCTTCCTATCTGGAATGTTTTTTTTTTAAATTTTAAACATGTCTACTGGGCCAGAAAGTAATGGTTTATGTTTATGTCGCAACCAGGTTTATCTTGTTTATCGTGAAGCTGGTCTTAACTTTTTATTTCAAGTGGCATTAAAAAGCCTTAAAAAGTCTTGAATTTAACTTGCCTTATGCTGTAGGAACTTTTACTCAAAAGTAAAATTTAACTAAAGAAGTATTTACAGAGTTGAAAATCTGAGTAAGAAATATATATATCTGCTAAAAAGGGTATGATCAAAGCGTCTTTATATAATGGACATTTCTTCTGTTCTTTGTAGAATCAGAAGGCACTGGGAAGAGGCGCAAAGAAAAATTTTCATACTCGATGACATTACATCGAAATGTCCGATCGTTTGGGGCAATTAACCAAGTCCAAGGATGGGAAAAGCAAGTATTCCTCACTCAGCCTATTTGACAAGTACAAGGGAAAATCAATAGAATCTCAGAAAAACACAGGTAGGTTCTGGTGTGTGTTCCTCCTCTAATGCTCTCAGTCGAACTGTCCTCTCAGTTAATTTGACTTTTTCTTACCCCCGGTCCTGCCTTGTCTCCCAGTAGTTACGCGACATGGCTTGCAGAGTCTTGGCAAAGTGGCAACAGCCCGGCGCATGCCCCCACCCGCTCACCTGCCTAGCTTGAAGTCTGAAAACAAAGGAAACGATCCCAACGTGATTATAGTGCCCAAAGACGGTACAGGATGGGCGAACAAGCAGGAACAAACCGATCAAAAGAGGTACACGGGCGTCTCAAATCACCACGTATCAAGCAATTCATGTCCAGGAGGTGTTTTTTTTTTTTTTATTATGACTGTTATGAATCTGTTCTAAACAGCATTCTGATTTGTAAAAGGAAGCAGGTGACTAGACGAGGCCTCTGAATTTTGTCCAACTCATTGTGCCAGTTCAAAGCTTTTGAATCTTTCTTTCTGTTCTCTTGAGTCATAAAACTGGGCTTTTCTTTTTTTCTTTTTTTTTCTTTTTTTGCCTTTTTAGTTCCAGTGCATCTACGCCACTGCTGCCGGAGTCGCAGCCGCAGCCGGCTTTACAGAAATCTGTCTCCAATCTTCAGAAGTCCTCACCAGTACCCAACCAGGAGGTGTGTGATTGTACCAATGGCCGTCAGGTTTTAACTTCTGCCTCATATTTTCTAACTGGCTTGATTTACAGACGAAAGCCTTGTACAATTTTAAGATTTACTTTAAGGCTCATTTCCATTTTTAATTAGGCAGTTTGACCTTTCGAGTTCATTTTTTTGAAAGACTAGATGGAATATCTCCATGAACCAGAATTCTGGATCTCAAAATCCAATTTGGCAGCCTTCGCTGTAAAATATGGTCAAGCGTAGTAATAAGTGGTTTCTTTTAGGGCTGGACAAATAATTGCATTTGCAATATAATCGCAATTTTAAAAAGCGCAATTTCCAAATCGCAGAGGTCTGCAATTTTTGGCTATGTAACAATTAATGGATAAAATGCGTCCCTTAGGTTTTAATAATATGTTTATGGTGGGTCTACCTCCACTTGGAAGGGAAAAGAGTTGCAGCAGTGAGCTAATCTAATGTTATTTGTTTTAGAGTTTATATGATCATACTTTTTACCTGAAACTTTCAGTAATCTCACCATAGCATTAAGTAGCAGTCAAACTGTTTAATGCAGACTTGTTTGTTGGTTGCACTTTATGTTCAACAAGGATTGATGTCCAATTCAGCAAGTGATTCTCTATTAAATAATATTCTGATTAATAAAAACAGTTACATTTCTTGTTTTAAATAGTCCTTGTTTACAAACATCTATATCTGCAGGTCATTTTTGTTGCTTGTGGTTAATGCAGAGAAAAGTCTAAATTAAATCACAATTATGGTTGAAATATATTGCAGTTTGGATTTTTGGCAAAGTCGTGCAGCCCTAGTTTATTTGTACTTCCTGTGGTGTTTTTTTTTTTTTTTTAAATTAAAGTAGCTGATTGATGAAGCTTTGTTTTGCTCTTTTTCACAGAACACAAACACAGGTGGACCAAAGCAATGGGGCCAGCTAAATGGAAAGGCAGTAGAGCAAGATGGTGAGCAATCTTACTGTACCATGTATTATAAAATAAAGCTAATTCTGATGTGAAGAACAATCAGTAGTTAAGGATCTATCTATCTGTCCTCCTTAAAACATTCAAAGCTAAATTGTGTTAACAAATATACAATTTTACCAACATCAGGTTCAAGGGCCTTAAACCGACTTCAGCCCTTCTCTCACGAGGAATTTCCCACCCTGAAGGCAGCTGGAGAACAGGACAAAGCTGGCAAGGAAAGAAGCGGCTTCGATCCGTCGTATGGGCCCGGACCAAGCCTCCGCCCCCAGAGTAAGTTTAGCTTAGAAACTCTAAATAAACTGATGCATTATGGGAAGAAGCAAATATTTTGATTACTCTTTTTGAAATTGGGCATTTTTGCCTCTCATATCAAGATTTAAACTCTCATCTTTGGCTAACTGGTTCCAGTTCCCTCCTGGAGAATTATATACCAGATAATATCACATCAACTGAAAAATCCCTTTTAAAAACCTACAGAGAAATATAACTTACTCAAGGAGGACTTGTTTGAGATATTTTAAAGTAAGGCATCGCTTAAAGCAAAATGTAGGACTTAGAGAAAGAGAAGAACCGGACCAGGGGCCTCATTTATAAAGCTTGTGTATGTACTAAATGGGATCTAAAACCTTAACCCATCCTGCAACCTTTTTTCAAAAAAATTACTGGCGAAAAATCTAGTGGCTTTCTCCTGCGTTATTGGTGACTTCCCGTGAAAGCTATCTGCAGTCATTGTCTTGGAGCAGCGAGTGCTGCTGTGAGCCTCTTTCCTCTTCTCCAAGCTCCGTCTCACAGCTGCTGCCTCGTCCTGAAACCCGCCTACAGTCAGAGCAGAGAGGAGAGCCTCTCCGTCTCCACGTCCTGGATTACAACGCGGGATAAAATATACTAATTTTATAATCTTTATTTCTCTCTCTCTCTGAAACTGTTGCACTAAAATAATTACCTGAATTTGATTCACAAACTGCTTCAATTCCTTTATTCACCTCAATGTATTCAGGCAATGTGTTAAAATTCATAAATTATTTCATTAGGTTCATTTGTAGATCTTGCGATTTTTTTTTATTATTAAACTAACATTTATTACCACATAAACACATAAGTACTGTAAATAGGTACCGTTGAGTACCAGGTATTTGTACTGTATCGGTTCAAATGTGAAGGGTACCCATTACCATCTATGTTGTATTTAGTTTTTACGAGCAGGGACACTTTTTTATCTACCTAGGACCCTTAGTCCAGACGGCATGAAAGTAAACATAAAATTGACACAAAACGATAGGTTCAATATGTACTAGACATACTGTAAGTGTAGGATGTAATGTATGAACAAATTTATTTTCTCCATTTCTCCTAATTGTACCTTTCTGTTTCTCCTTGATGTTTCTAAATGACTGTGTTGTTTTGTATGACTGTCATGTTTGATTATTTCACAATGAAACAAATAAAAATATATTTCAAAAGCTAGTTTTTAAAATGCCAAACAAAGAATTAATACTCCAAAAATAAATATACCATAGATCACAATATACAATTAAAACAATCCACAGTTAATGTCTAATAGTCCAGGAATATTATTGAGCCTAATTGGTTGTTATGGAGTTTTGAATGTCTAAATCAGCTAATTGAACCTTTGTCATACTTCCAAACTTGAGCATTTTGTCGCTTCGATGATTTATGAAAAACAAAGTTAACAATTTTGATGTAGGTAAATGTTCCAAGCTTGGATTTCCAGAAGGTAAGCAAGTAATTTAGAAAAAGAAACTGTAGGACATGGGTTAGAACAGGCTTCTAGAAGCGTCTCACTGAAGTGATTTCAGCCATAACGGGGTTGGGTGTCCTCTGGGTAAATGGTTAAAAACTAGGTAAATTTTTGCCGTTTACCATTAAACATAATACTTTTCCAGAGATAATTGAACAAAAGATTAAACAGCGACGTGTGAACATTTCAGAAATATCTGAATATTTCATGGGATGAACTAGATTGTGTGTAACAGGATTATTCTGTGGCATAGCATGAGCCAAATCAGGAAAGGATCATTATTATTTTGGCTTCAGTCGTGTAAAGGCTTCCTAACTTTTTCTGTTTTGCCGCTTTTAAGACGTGACGAGCTGGAGGGAAGGTGGTGGCAGGAACCTTCAGCCCTCCTCGCTGACCCTCAGCCTCCCAGCAGACCCTGAGGGTAAGAACACTGCCCTGGGTGAGACGGGCTCTCCGCCGGCCTCATCGCATCCTTCCACCGCCACCACCTCTTCTTCTACTGTAGCGAGCGCTCAGTCACCGAGCCCCGACCCCAAGGAGCCCTCCCTCAGACCCGCCCAGCCAGTCCGCAGACCGACCGTCCCCACCGTCCTGCAGTATCAGCTTCAACACACGTCAAACGCCGTCTACCACGACATGTTGCCCGCTTTTGTAAGTGCTCGTTTGCTCTCGACGTCTTTAGGTTTTTGCAGCTCGATGTCTGACGCAGTCTATGCAATTTGACGTTTTTCAGATGTGCGCTAAAGAGACACGTGAACCTACAGCCTCCGACAATGTTACCACCGCTGCAGCAACCCCAGCCCGATTTGACAGCAAACCCACCTTCAGACCAAGCTATGCCAAGCCTGAACTTGTCAAGTTAGTACTCTACAGTATAAAGGTTGGAGGTGTAAGTAGTTGAGCAGGTCTTTATTGTTTTTCCCCCATGTGTGATTGCAGCGGAGATTTAAGAAGAGAGAACCGCTTCGTCCGCGCTCCACCTCGGATCTCTTCTCAGCCCATCCGCAGGCCCACCGAGAGACCACCGCGTCCAGCCATTATTAACCCAGAGGACCTGAAGGATCTGGACGAGCTCGACAACGACTGTGAGGACGGATGGGCCGGTCAGTATGTTCTCTTCTTCTACAAAAGCAACGAGACGTTAAGACTTTTTCTTTTAAACAACAGTGTCATACTTTGGATTGCTGTTGTGTTGGGAATGGGGCATTTCTCAAATGAAGTCACGTTTTGTCCGGAGACAGGATGAGTTTAAATTACAGTAGCAACAATCGCAATACTAAAACATTTTGGAAGATGACCTCGTCCCAGGAGCTTCATTTCAGCCTGCTTCAATCGAGGAACCTAGCATCGAACAGCTGAAACGTTGGTTGAAATGTAGAGGGCTCAAAGTGAGCGCAAAGAAAACTGTATTAATAGAAAGGTAGGAGAGGCTGTCCTCTCCTCTCACACAATGGATCAAAGCCGTGGAAGAAACCTGTTGAATCCATGTAGAATTACAGCTTATACTAAGAAAAAAAATATATATATATTATTATAGGCCTATGTTTTAATTTACTATAGAGATTATTACAGAAAATAGACTTAAACAGTCAGTCATCCATCTGTAATCAGAAACTCAGACCCCGTCTCACCTTCACACACGCAAACAAAAGATCACTGTGAGAGAAACATCGACTTGATCTAAGACAAGAAGCGTAAGACCAGCAAGAAAACCGCCACACATTGCTTCTAATCATCATAAATGCATGCATTTAGCTGGTATTTATACACCCTGGGACTTAAACTGCTCGTAACAAAAGTTGTTGCGGGGGATTACTGTCTTCCTGCGAAGCGCGTTTGACCCACAAAAAGGTGTTCTGTTGGGAAAAAGTGACTTCAAGTTCAAAAGTAACCCCAACAAACCACAGCCGCCGACTCACGAAAGTTACAAGTGACTTTAGAGGAAAACGAGCTCAAAGTCGCTGACAATAAGTGGACTGTGCAACACTGAAGTTCACATGAATTGATTGTTGGACGTTTTAAAGATGCTGTGAAAAAGCCAACTAAAGGTATCCAACCTGCCCAGATGCTGCAGTCGCTGCTTTCAGGTCTGGACTTGGCTGCTTACCGAGGAAATATAGGGCACATGGGTGTCTTTGGTCAGATTCCACATTAAAGTCCTCTTGGTTACAACACTGACATTTATCTGCAATCCTTTGGGATTTTGGAAAATCAATGGAAAAAAAAAACTCCCACCATGTGATCATGATCATCATATCGCTAGTCACTCCAGCAGAAACCAACGCAGCAGCGTTGTTCTGTTGTTGCCATATTATTGTCTGTTGAGGACAGATCTCTTAAAGGTTTTATGTGGCTTAAATATCAGGCTTATGTTTGTCTTTACAAGCAGGCTTATTGTGAAACAAGTAATCTTGACCATAACCGGTAGCAGGAGGGCCCAATTCTGTCTTCAGAGTCAGGTTTATTGGCCACGATTGTGTGCAATCAAATTGTTTTACGCAAAGGTTTACAGATGGATATTTTTAACACATTTTTTACCTATTTAAATAATTTATGAACTTGCAATAAACTTTGTGCCTACAATAAGAGAAAGTATTGAAAATTTACTTTTTAGTCCCAAAATGATGTGGTTCTTCGTTGTACTTTGGTAAATGCTTTATTTATAATTGGCCAGGTTTAAATAACTGGATGCATGTAGGGTTTTTATGTGTTCAGTCTTTCTTTTATTTATTTATTCCTTTTTTATTTTCTCAGCTGTTATTTTATATGATTTGATCAACCCTTTTTTTTAAATTACCGTATTTTCCGGACTACAAGTCGCGCCAGCCATAAAATGCATAATAAAGAAGGAAAAAACATATATAAGTCGCACTGGAGTGTAAGTCGCATTTTTGGGGGAAATTTATTTGATAATATACAACATCAAGAACAGACATGTCATCTTGAAAGGCAATTTTAAATAAAAAAAGAACAGAGGCAACAACAGGCTGAATAATTGTACAGTTAGCTTACGCTACATGACACAACTGAGAACGTGCCTGGTATGTTAACATAACATATTAAAAGCTATTCAGATAACTATAGCATAAATAACATGTGAAGAAGTTAACCAAAGCGCCCGTGTCACTCCAAATAACTAAAATCCAGTGAAATCTTCATCCTCGGTGTCACTTTCAAATAACTCCATTAACTCCAGAGGTAGAAGATGCAGCACTTCTGCTTCTACGTCGCTTACGTCTGATTCAACACAGGCCTAGAGCGCCCTCTTGTGGTTTGGTGTGAAAATAACAGGTGTAATGATATACCGGTAAAAATGTGTAATAATTTCACACATAAGTCGCTCCAGAGTATAAGTCGCAACCCCGGCCAATGAAAAAAAAACTGCGACTTATAGTCCGGAAAATACGGTATTTTACTTGACATAAACTAAAATCTTTCATGAAGTTTGATGAAATATCTGACACAATGACTTTTTACCGGTTCTGCTTTTTCCCTCTAGGTCTTCACGAAGAAGTTGACTATAGCGAGAAGCTCAAGTTCAGTGATGACGAAGAAGACCACTCTTCTAGTGATAAAAACAAGATGTGGTAGGAGTTCTTGCCCCGTCGCTTATTGTCGCTCAGATGTTCAGTCGTGGTTTTTATTCATGGGTTGGTCGGTGTAACTTTTGTTTTTAGGGCCGAGTGGGAGAGGGAGAAGGAGCTCCAGCGAGACTGTCACTCCTCTCTTAGCTCTGGAGACGCGCCTTACTCTCAGGAGGCAGGAGAGGAGAATTATTCCTCCCAAAATCATCACCACGAGCCCCCGAGGAAACCCATCGGCAGATATCTCTCCACCGACAGTCAGGTAACCACGCACACTACAGGGATCATCCTCTGATCCAACCCTTTGGAGAGTTTCTAGCTAAGATTAATTCTGTATGATCTTCCTCAGTTCAAAAAGGTATAGGTCCCTTTTTATGACTGCATCGTGAAGCAATATAAACCTTAAGAAAAAAGTATAAAAATAGTTTTCTAGTTACAGGTGACGCTATTTTCCAGTATGTGGCTCCTTTCCAGAAACGCATATAATGAAACAGGAGTGTGTTAGTTTAGAAGAGGGGTAAAACAGTAGTGTTGTTGGCCAGTGCCACATTTAACCACCTGAAGTATGTTATTTCATAATCATAACATTGCTTTTACGCATGAGGAATGTTAGTCAAATGTAGGTGTTTTAAGAGAATCAACCCCTTAAGCTGTGTTTTATTTCGCGTTCAGGCCCAGCAGAAACCCCACGGCGAGCCGGCGGCGGACTCGGACGATCACCAGCGGTCCCAGAGTCAGGCGCCAGCCAGAGCGAAGTACGTGTCGCCCGAAGTGTCCGAGGCCGTCGAAAGGGCCCGGAGACGGCGAGAGGAGGAGGAGCGCCGTGCCCGCGAAGAGCGACTGGCCGCCTGTGCTGAGAAACTGAAAAAGTTGGACGAGAAGTTCGGGAAGACCGAAAGGCCCGCGTCAAAGACGGAAGACGTCCCGAAGGAGGTCGAGCGGAAGGAAAGCCCGCTTTCTCCGAACCGGGAACACTGCAAGGGCCACAACGAGAACTGGCAGTATGCTACAAAAGGTAGAGCAAACAAAAAAATCCCAGTTAAAGAGAATAAATAAACTTTTTTTTTTTAAAAAAGACCAGCTATTGAGGATTTTCTCCACTTTTTTTTGTCATTTGATCTGCAGAAGGAAGTGAGGCTCTGCCAGTCAACTCCTTTGGCCATAGCTACCGTGATGAGCATCATCGCAGCAGCGACGACGACGGCCCTGAACCCTCCTCCCCCTCAGAGGACTACGGCGGACGTCAGGCCTCCAAAGCAGTTCCGCCTCGCTTTCAAAAGCAGCTACAGCACCACCAGCAGCAGGTCCGACCCATCCCTCCTCTCCTTTTCAGAAGAAATTAGTTTCTCTGTGTCTTTTAGTGAAACTTTCCTCAGAGCCTTAATTTGAAAACGAATTAAACAAACCCAAAAGCCTCTAGGCCTGTAAATGTTTTGCATTCTTGATTTGTAAGCAACTTTGCTGGATGTTGCTCAGTAACAGTTTTTGTTTGCCGCGCTCCGTAGGAACAAGCCCCTAAAATGCAGCACTGGCAGCAGTCTGGTCACCCGTCGAGCTCAAGTCACACCCAGCGGGGCTACTATCCCCCACATGTGCTCGGGTTTGATCCCCGCTGGATGATGATGCCACCTTTCATGGATCCACGCATGACGCAGGGGCGCTCTCCCGTGGACTACTACCCTGGTTGTATTCAGTCTTCAGGTAAACACTCAACAAATTGGGCAACTTAATGTTCTGCGGTTTTGTGATATTTTTTTTTTAAGCCATAAAACCAAATGTATTTTTACCCTTTTCACTGCTATATCAGGGATGGTGAAACCCGTTGTGCATCAAGACCACCTGAACAGTCCCAGCTCTGATGAGGGATGCCACGGCAACCTGCAGCAGGAGAGACGGGCCCCGTCTACCGAGCCGTACCCAGTTTGGAACCAAGATGGCTACCCTTTACGCAGCTTCACTCCACCCTATCAGAGACACCATGAAACCTCAGATAACGACTTGTCAGGGGAAAGGTTAGTAGCTGTGTTTGGGGGGAAAATTAAAAATAAAATGCTTCAATCAAGATGATGTGGTTCCTGGAAAATTAGGTTGGAGGTTACTACACTGCAAAAACGGATCTAAACAGGGTTCCCACGGGTCCTTGAAATCCTTGAAAGTTTGTGAATCTGAAAAAAATAATTCAAGGCCCTTGAAAGTTCTTGAAAACAGCCAAAAAAACACCTTGTCCTTGAAAGTCCTTGAATTTTTTTGTGGGGTTGAAAGTTCACACGGATGACGACTCATGTGTCATTATTTAACTACCACACAATCTTTTAAAATTATGTTGATTCCGCAGACTTTTAATTTGCAAAAGTACGTTCACTCTTCTTCGTTAGTTGTTAAGGCTACGGTTTAGGCCTACATGCGGCCAAATGAAGCGCACATGCGCCGCGATGGACGGTGCAGGTTGATCATAAATAACTGAATTTGAAATATTTTATCTTAAATAAATAACGGCATTTGATTCACACAGCTACATGTTCATGTTTTACTGTGATTTGTAGGCTCCTTAGTGGACCACAAGAGAAAAAAGAAAATGTTGAAAAAAAGTTGAAAAGAAAAAATTTGTAACTCCGCCATAGTGTCTCTTTATGGTTCATTTTGCCGGTCTCAAACCTTTGCATTGTATTAAAATATGATAACCTATTCAGCGGTCACAGTAGGTAAATGCTGCCACGTGTGGTCCTTGAATTTGAGGAAATTGGTCCTGAAAAGTCCTTGAAAGGTCCTTGAATTTGATGTTCACCAAGGTGTGGGAACCCTGTCTAAAAATAAGCAAAATGTTTTTAAACAGTGTTTTTGTCCTTTATCTGAGCAGGTAAATATGATGATTTGATGATCCTGCTCTTGAAATAAGATGATGGAGATGAATTGTTCCTATTTTGAGTGCACAGATCTTATTCTATTGGCAGATCATCTTATTTACCTGCTCAAATCAAGGACAGATACACTCATTTTAAGAAAACTTTACTTATTTTTAGTTCCGTTTTTGTAGCGTAATTACTTCTGTTTAATCGAGAATAATGAAGAATAAATTAAATGATTAAAAGGTGCTTGCTACGCTGTATAAGTATTGGAAAAGTCTTTGTATTTCTGTGCTCTGTTAGATTAAGAGTTTTACCTCAGTAGCCAGTTGGTCCATGATCAGTCCATCCGTCCATTTAGTCATAAAATTTTAAACTGAAAAGCATTTTTTTTTTCCTACCTGAAAAAGTTTGACACTTTCTGTGATTTTGTATTGATTTAGTTTTTCTTCCCAATTTTCTAGAAGTAATGTGGCCCCTTCCCAACGGGACTCTTTCGAGGACGGGGCTAATCAGAGCTTGGCACACAACGAGGACGAGCTCGCCCATAACGCGTACCACACACGAGACCCGGACAAAGAGCGCAAGCACCATGACGCGGGCCTTCTCACCACCGCTCAAAACCTCTATCCGAGGAGCGAAGGCGCCAAGCAGAATCCGAGAGACAAGCACCCGAAGGAGAGCCCTGACTCTTTTGAGACCTTGGATGGGTCCAAGGACAACTGGAAAAGAGACGGAGGCCTCAGCTCCCCGAGCCACTGGCCCGAAGCTACTTCCAGCAGTAGTGGCAACCAGGCGTCTGAGACCAGCGGACGGACGCTGATCCGTAGAACCGGGCCCATCAAGAAGCCGGTTCTCAAGGCTCTCAAGCTGGAAGACAAGGAGAACGAAAAGCCTAAACCTGAACCCGAAGAGAAGCCTGTCCCCTACCGTCTGGAGAAAGAAGTCCTCACTAACGTTTATGACTTGAAGAAGGACAGCCAGCTGAGCGGCAGCCGGCGTCCAGCGTCGCCGGTTGTTGAGAAGCAGCCCGAGGAGAGGCAGCGCCTGTCGCCAGCTCCCAGCAAAGCAGACAGGCCTCTCAGTAGCCACGGCGACGACTTCCCTAAGGAGGCCAGCCAGGCCGGCGGCAGGAGTCAGCTACTCAGAGAGGGCCAGGAAAACAACCGAGAAGCTCAGGCACCACGGCGCAATAACTGGATTTTCATTGATGAAGAGCAAGCGTTTAGTTCTGTCAGAGGAGGAGGAGGAGGCAGAGGCCGCAGTCGGGGGTTCAGGGAGTTCAGCTCCAGAGGTGGGAGCCGCGGTGGCCGAGGCGGGGAGAACCTCAGAGGAGGCTACAACACCAACAACGGGGGGGCTCAGAGGCCCGCCAGAGGCCGGGGAGCGCCAAGAGACCTCTTGAAGGTCGAGGAGTTCCAGAGGGGCAAACCTCGTCGACGGAACGTCAGCGAGACCCTGAGCGAGGCGTCGGAGTACGAAGAGCTCCCCAAGAGGCGCCGCCAGAAGGGGGCCGAAAACGGCGAAGGCTACACGGAGCCCGGCGAGGTTTTCAAGGCCGACAGAGACTCCTGGAGGTCCAACAAGGTGTACACAGACGACCAGGCGGCCTCAGACAACCGAGAGAAGGCCAGGATGAGGGGCTTCGGTGGCCGCGTTCTGCCCCCCCGGCTGAACACAACCAACGCCTACAGCCGTAACTTCGCCGGGTCCAGGGACTTCTCCTCGTGGAGGGGCCGGGGACCCCAGTTCAGCAGCAGCAGCTCGATGCAAGAGAACGGTCACGGTCCCGGCGCCGAGGCCGCTTACTCCCGCAGGCCCCCCGCTGACCGCGAGGCCCTGAAGTACACTCCTAAGTTCTCAGGCGCCTTCACAGAAAATGGCGGCGAGGAGCGCGAAGGGGAAAGCTACCTAGAGAACGACAACCCTGACAGACAGATGCTGAGGAGGCGGCGCCCCCCGCGTCAGGACAAGCCCCCCCGTTTCCGCCGCTTACGCCAGGAGCGGGAACCTGGCTCGAACCAGTGGACCGGCGACGAGTACGTCAACGGAGACTTTGCCAACCCTTGGCCGGCTCGCTCCAAAGGCGGCGGAGAAGACCACTGGCCCAGCGGCCACTTCTCCGGACGCTCCGGCCAGCACGGCCCGGCAGAGGAGTGGGAGACGGGATCGGAGAACAGCGACTTTGGGGACTGGAGGGGGAAGCAGGGCGGAAACATGGCCGTGCAGGGACACGTCGACGTTCCCTCTGACTCGGGCCACAGCGAGCCTGGCTCCGGCGAGAAGAGGGAGCTCTCCAAGAGAAGCTTCTCCAGTCAGAGGCCGCTGGTGGAGCGACAGAACCGGAAAGGAGAACCGGCGTCGCTGCTGGAGGCGAGCAAGATGATCCGCACGCCTGAGAATCCCTCCGCCTCCTCGTCCAACAGGAGCGACTCTTGGCAGAACGGAGGCACTTCCTGCAAAAGGTTAGGCTCGCTTTAGCTACGCCGTCTTGTGTTTGGGTACGTGTAACGCTTTTTGACATCAGACACACCTGAAATACTTCTGTGGTGCCTCTGTGTCTACATCAGCAGGAGCCCGGATGAGTCCGGCCCGGTCTACAGCCTGGAGCCCGCGCCAGAGGACAGAGAGCCCAGCGAGCTTACCGCAAAGAAATTAGACAAGGACATGAAACCAGGACCCGTCAAGACAGACTTTGCCGAACCTCTGGGGCAGTACGAACTCAGCAGCTACCCCCGTGAGTTTTATCCCTTTTTTTATGTTGCTAAAAATTAAGCAAAGCTTCTTAAAGCTGCTCTGCAGATTCACAAATGAGATGGTCTGCTTGTGTTAAGTGATAAATTTAGACTAACAGTCGTAGTTTCATGTCCTCAGGTAACTTTGCACTCATTGCAGACTTTTTTTTTTTTTAATATATAGTTGATGCTGACGCAGTGGGGCAAAACGTGGATCCTGATGGATACCAGGACGCCTTGTCAAAAAAGCAGCGGCGGCCGCAGGAGGATGAGAGGCGGAGGAAAGAGCAGGGAGCAACTGTAAGTGTAAATCTTTGCTCAGGATAAAGGTTTGAAGAAGTCTGAGCGTTGTGTTTTACAAGTACATTTACCAGCAATGAACAGTCCAGTGTGGAGAAGGATATATTCTATAGGCGTTCAAACCCTTTGTCATATGAGCCAAAATAAAGTTAGAAACACTTGTGGACCGCAAAAATGTTTTTCTTTATAAAATGATTGGGAAACGCATTTCTTGCAACATTTACATCTGCTTAATAATATACGAAACGTGAGAGTTTTACGTGATAAAAAAACTGTGTTTTGAAGAAAATTAATAATTTTTGGTCCAAAACAAAGGGTCTTGCATTATTTCCTTTTTTAAAAGCCAGAATTACTACAAAGCAAGTATGGAAGCATATATGATTGATAAAGGAAAAATACTTTGTGTTTTGCCTAACTTTTTATTTATTTTTTTATTTTTTTATTTTTAAGAAGGTTTCATTAGTGAAAATCTCACCCTTTAAAAAATAAAGAACAGTCCTGAACCACAGATGTACGTACTTGAGGACCTGATTTGATCCATTCTTGAATCACGATCAGAGAGCTGCAAATTGTCCCTGCGCTTCATTTTCAGCGCATTACCAAAGAACAACAAAATTAAATGTTCTTTATTCATTTTTTAAAATCTGTATCTCCACCTTTCAATCCTAATGTCCTGAATTGCTGCGTAGCAGGCAGGGCATGAAGCACCTGGGCTATTCCGTATACTCGTACCAGGAGTAAAAGAACTACTCCAGCTGTGGCTCATAGGAGCGCAGCTGGAGTAGTGCTTTGCTGGCGAGTAGTGTTTGCTGGCGGGAACGTACATGATCACCTGCATGTGACTTCACGTGAGTCTGTGTGGGTGACAGAGAGCTGAAAGTAGAGGTGTGACCACGTGGCGTCAGAAATGGCACACAATGTGATCTGGCTTTATTTAGATGGGCTAATACATTTAATTACTTTAACTGTGAACAGGTATTACTACATGCCGTGATCTTCATCTTCTTGGCGGGGTAACTGTTTGGGAAACACTGTAGTGTTTTTAAAAAAGGGGAAGACGAGTGTATTGGTCTGGGTCCTCTAAGTGTTCATCACAGTGACAGCCTGGGCGAAGGAACCGCCTGCTTTTAACAAATAGCGCTCTGTAGCGCCAACCCAAGGCTCAAAGTCTAACCCGGGCGTGTCCAAAGTGCAGTGCCGGGGCCCATATGTGGCCCCTGTACTCATTGGTTTTCCCGCATTTCTAGAAGGATTTGGCCCCCCTGCACAGGTGGCTGATGGAAGCTTTTTACTTTTATTTATGGCAAAATTATTACAGACAAGTTGAAATCTTACTATTACAAATGTAAGATACAACACAAATAATTAATCTTGTAATAACCGCAACTTTTTATATGCTCTTTAATTTCACTCCTTTTCAATGACTTATACTCAAATGCAGACTTTAGTGCATTAAAGTCTTCAATTCATTTATGAAAATTGGACAAATGCAGCAAGTATTTTAAAGGAAATGCCAACCCAAGTTCTGTTAACAGAATTCAGTTTTTCAGTCAAAGCAAAAATAATTTGCACTCTGGGTGACCGTCTTTTAATAAGTCGAATGAGGAAAACCCCTTTTTATAATACTAGATCTACACAAATTTAATTTAACTGATTGAAAATCTGATTAATTTGTTGATTAAAATTGGCCTATTTTGTAGAGGAGCTAAAAACCCTTTTATCTATTTTTTTTGGCCCCTGGATACTTTTGACCTGACCATTTTGGCCCACGTGTCAAAGTTTGGACACTGGTGGAGGAGGTGAGGTTTGATGAAGTCTGAGCTGGAGTCACACTTTCACCCAAACCAAACCTGTCTTCGTTTAGATAGTGCCATCGTCAGGTCTGTGATCTTTTCTGATCTTCTGACATTCTAAGAGCCTATTTACATCTTCCTTGAAGCTCTTAAATCCCGGTTTGGGGAAGATGAACACGGTTGATGCAGGCAGAGCTTTAATGGGTGTGAACAGCTGCAGAAGAAGCCGTTACGTTCGTCTGCCAGACGAGGATTCTGCTCAGGGTGGGCTCCTGGAGAAAAGCCCTGAGAACTAGTACAAACTGTGTTTAAAACCATTTCCTCTGTTTTTTTTTTTTTTTGTTAGGTGCAAGTGAAGAACCGGGCAGCCACATCCAAGATACCGCCGCGCTTTGTCAAAAAGCAAGGGAGTATGAGCCTCGAGCAAACAGAGGAAGCCATTTCTTCACCCAACAATCTAGGAACTGAAATCTGGGAGACCAACAGTTCAGGTAATGAAAGTTTATTTCATTCTAGCAACAACATATTTATATTTATTTAATCGCAAAAATATTCTGTTGATTGACGACACAAAAGCGATGTTAACATTCTTCACCAACGTTCTCCTGTGGTGCTGATGTTTGTTTTGCAGCTCTGTCAGTGCAGTCTTCAGGGGGAGACTCGTGGACTAAACAGGTGTCTTACACCGGCAGTGAACCCAACTCTGAGGTAGCGCAATGCAGTTGTTCACCACTTTTTTCCCCTCTTGAAAACAGTTCTCAGAGTTTTCGTGTGCCAATAAATCACTTCTGTCCCCTCGTCCACCAGGACTCGGACGCCGGTCCTGAACAGAGTAAAGAGCAGCACAAACCGGGGCCCATCGGCAACGAGCGCTCCCTGAAGAACCGCAAGGGCTCCGAGGGTGTGGACAGACTGGAAGGTGGCCCGATCACACCCGTCAACGGCGTGGATCTCCACGTGGACAGCGTGCTCCCCGTGCCTCCCATTGAGTTCGGCGTCAGCGCCAAAGACTCTGACTTCAGCCTGCCGCCCGGCTCTGCCCCGGTGCCCGTCTCCAATCCCGTCAACAAGCTTCAGGATACACTGGGCACCGACGTGAGTAGTGCCACGCGTTAATCCAGACGTAGATGAGTTGTTTTCCGACTGAGAAACGGAGGATTTTGTTGTTGTGAAGGTGGAAATGACTGATTTTATAAAACGTTTTCCAAACCAGACTTCCCTAAATCAGAGCATCCCAATGCTGCGCTCCAACCACCTGCAGCGCGGCATCGGCCTCAACACCATGTTCCCCACTGCAGACCTCACTCTCAAGGTATTTGACTTTCAGTTAGAGGAAGGAGTATGTTTATATTTATCAGGGATGCACGATGTATCGGCCGATGTTGGTCATTTTCTTATCATCCAAGTCAAACTGGGTCTAGTCGTCCTTGTTCCAGTGTTTGAAGAAGGGAAGCTGGTTGGTCATGCTGCTTGGCAAGGCTTTGATGCAATCAACTGGGTTCCCTTATATAGGACATTTTTGTATAATCTGACCCAATCTGTATAATCTGACTGAATTTGAAAGTGCCTTGATATGACATGTTTCATGAATTGGCGCTAAATAAATAAAATTTAATTGAATGCAGTTTAAATGTGTCCGCTAGGGCTGGACGATAATTCAATAACAATATATATCGATCGATAGACGTGTGGCACGATAGGAAAAAACAGGGTCGATAAAAGTTCCATATAGAGACAGTTTTCCTTCTTTCCTTTCAGCCTATCCTATCATATTAGTTGATGCTACAGTCACTACTTCCTCTCAACCAATCGTAATCGCAGACCCAGGCACACCGTAACAAAGCGCCGCCCTCTCAAACCACAATACAGAGCACGTGAAAATGTAGCAGCAAGTAGCGGCGGAGAAAACGGTCCCAAAACGGGGTTTTACTAGTTCGCCAGCCTGACTGAAATAAACCAGTGATTTGTAAAACTTGCAAGGAACCGGTAAAAACAAAGTCTGGTAACGCAACCACGATATAAAGTTCCAAGATGCGCTCCCTAAATTGTGCAACTAGTGCCAGGAATCAGTGCAAAATGAGCTGCAATCTGCGTCCTTACACGCCACAACCTCAGACCTCAGCCTCTCAATTATCAAACCTGAGAAGTAACTAGTGCACTATTCCCACCTAAATAGGCTATTTTATTTAATTATTTGGTATATTTATTTTTGTCATTTTACTGGTCACTTTAGTTTATTCTATTTCAGAGCTGCACATAAAATATGTTTTTTTTTTTAATCGATAAGCTTTTTTTTCTATATCGTCAAGCCTTAGTGTGCGCAGCGATATCGGCTCAAATTTCCACAAATCTAGAATATTGAGGCTGTTTCTGCAGGACTGTCTGCACAGCGTTGATCGGTTGATTTATAAAAGCTAAGCGTTCTGCTGCGTTTGTTTCTTTTTCCGCAGATGGAGTCGGCGCGCAAAGCCTGGGAGAATTCGCAGTCTCTCCCGGAGCAAGGCTCCCCCGTCGGTGGTGCTTCAGGCGCTCAGCCTCCCTGTAGCGCCGGTTCATCCACCGGAGTCAGCTACAGCTCTTTTGGCGTTTCCATGCCTCCCATGCCCGTTGCATCAGTGGCGCCTTCCATGTCCATGCAAGGTAGATGTGTGTTTTTTTTTTTTTTTTGGTTGGTCGTTTCCCCGATGGCTCCATCTCTGTGAACTCACCTCGCTGCTGCTTGCTTCCTAACCCTGATGCAGGCAATCCTATCGCTCCGTTGTACATGGACGGTCACGTCTTTACCAGTCAGCCTCGCCTCGTTCCTCCCACCATGACCCAGCAGCAGACCTACCCACAGGTAGAGAAAGAAACTCACACACACACACACACACACACACACACACACACACCGTGTGCGTCGACAGGTCGCTGTAATTTGCAACTTTTTCATCCATTCAGGCAGCAACAGCTCAGCAGATTCCCATCTCTTTGCACACATCTCTTCAGGCTCAGGCTCAGCTGGGGCTCCGTGGAGGTCTGCCCGTCTCTCAGTCGCAGGAGATGTTTAACTCCATCCCCCCCTTCAGGTACGGGGAGCACACGATCGCCTCGCCGTGTGAACGGGACGCGGGTTTTAAGCTCCCTCCTCGTTGCAGGTCCCAGGTTTACATGCACCCCAACCTCTCACAGCCCAACCCCATGGTGCTGCCTGGCGGGGGGCCCCTAAAGGGTCCTTACTCGGCTTTCCCCGGCATGCAGCCGTCAGACATGGTGAAGTCTCAGTCGGGCTCACACTACCAGCCTATGAACGGCAGCCAGCAGCTGGTCTACGACAGCCAGATGAACCAGGGGGGGATGGGCTCCTCCCAGCTGATGGACTCCCAGCTCATTCAGGTGAACTCACTTTGCTAACGCCTTAACAAACACACACACACACCTGCAGGTGCTTGGATCCCGTTACTTACATACTCACCAATGTTTATCTTCAGCTGCCACTTTATACATTTCATATTGATTAGTATTGTATACGTTGTATACACTGTCTAATACTGTAGGTCAGGAGTGTCAAACATATGGCCCGCGGGCCGGATCCAGCCCGCCGAACAATTTAGTCCGGCCCTGTGGCTAAATGCATTATCATTATAAAAAAAAAACAGTTTTTTTTTTTTTTCCCAGTGTCCTGTCTGGCAATGTGGCAATAAGATGCCACAAAGAGCTCATCAGATTTGACTTTCACAAGTGGACAAGATAAAAGGAAGAGAATGATAAAACAATTATTGAAAAAAACATGTACTTTGTTTAATTGAAATTATGCAGTTCCTATATTGTCCACGAGGGGCGCTGTGTTTTATTTAGCAGATTAAGCTTCAGGTGTGGAAAAATTCAAATCATTTCTTAATTTTTATCTGTTTGATGTATTTTGTCATGCAGGACAGTGTTTTTAAGTTCCAAAAAATGTGAATAAATGTTTTTCAACATTGTATAATCACTGTGATCAGTTCTTATGCATAATGCACAAGGAAATGTTTAACTGAGTAAAATTATTGTTGAAATTGCACATACTTTTCTTAAAACGCTGAGGTTATTCATAATATATTGTGTAAAAGTGAAATTAACTTAATATAAAAATCAACAACAAGTCCACTTTTATTAGTTCTATTTAAACTTGCAATGAGTTAACTCGTGTGGCCCTCTTGAGATCAGATTAAGCTGAATGCGGCCCCTCAACTAAAATGAGTTTGACACCCCTGCTGTAGGTGTTATACTTCAGCGATGGTATCAAGGTGTTGCTGTATTGTATCTGTAATTCTATTGGTTGTGCTGCTCTTTTTACATCTCTTTGCAGGTGATGAAGCAGACTGAAGAAGTTTTGTCAATCTCTCTCTTCTGTCTCCTTCTTTCACCTTTTCTCCTTTTTTTCTTCGTCTTCTTATCTTCTCTCTTCTTCTACTTTGTCAATGTAGTGTCCACATAACATTAATTGTTCCCTACATAAATCATAATAAAACTATTTACATGTATAAATCAAGCAGAGCACGATGGCGAAAGTGATAATGCTCCACTTGTGAGAATAAAATCTGTTGTCTCTGTCTGGCATTAAGACAATTCTTATTGCCAGACAGGACACTATTTAAAACAAACAAACAGATACTTTTGATGTAAACTACCTCACCTTGCTAGTAGTAGTAATAATAACGAGCTTTTTTCACATTTTCTCACTTTCTAAACGCAGACCTGTGTGTAATAAACAGACACAAAATAGAGTATCATTATGAAGTCGAAGGAAATCGATTCATATTTCTCAAAACATTTTACAAAATAAAACCACAGAAGCGTGGGAAACGTTTGCATTTACCTGCTTTTACGCTGATACCCCCTAAATAAAGTTTGGGGCAACCAGTTGCTCTCAGATGTCACCTGGCTGAGTTTGTCCACCTCTGATTTATTTATTCTCAGTGTAAAGCTGATGATGTTAAGGCATCATCAGGTCTGGATGAGAACTTTAGCGAACGGACGGCGTCACAGGGACTAAGAAACACGATTGAATTTACTTACGGTGTCAGGGTAAAGGGGTCTAAACGCAAACCTTTTAGGTTTTTACTTAAAAATAGAAAGTTACAGTGAAGTGTCCTTCCTCTTTATCTCTGCACTATTTTGTGTTGGTCTATCAGATGAAATGTGTCACATTTTGTGATTTTTAACTTGGAAAAAGGTTTATTCTGAAAAGGCGCAGAAGTTTTATTTTGAAGACTTATTCAAATAAAAGCAATGCACTATAGTTGTCGATGCTAAATCAAACGGTGCGATGTGTGATTTTTTTATTTTTTTTCTCCAGGTGACGATGCCCCTTCCTGGCTCGCAGCTGCGCTACGGCTCAGCCCAGCAGCACCTCATCCTCCCTCAGTCCATCCAGCTGCAACAGGGACAGGGACATCCCCGCCGGATGCTGCCACAGGGCTCCCAGGCTGCCGTCATGTCCGGCAGCAGGGAGGTCAGTCTTCTCTTTGTGTTTCGCAGCCTCCAGTGCTGATCATTTTACAATCCCCTTTTTGTTTTTAAACACTAACCACTTATAATTGGAGTAAATAGAACTGATTTTAAAATCCACCCCCTTCCCGCCCGTTTTTTTGTTTTTTTTCAGGGCTCACAGATGGAAATGAAAGGATTCCAGTTCTCTGAGAAGCCCAACCATTCCCCGGGTTTGTCTGGCGGTTCCTACAGGTGCTTCCACCTTATTTGTTCAGATTGTACAAAGCCGAGCTGCATGTTGTGATTAACGTAAGAATGCGTGTAAACTGTGTCACGTCGCTCTTAAACGTAACGTTAATAAGGGTCTTTCCTCGTCAGGCCGGGGTCTGCGAGCCCCAGTGGAAAGCCTTCTGGTCCTGGCGGGCCTATGGGTCCTCTGCCTACACTTTTTACTCAGCAGGTGTGTATTTTCCAACATACTAACCCTTGGATGCTATTATTTATCTACGTCAGCCTTTTAAAGTTGGGCCAGTCTTCCAGGATGTTTTCTCTAATTAAAATGTAACTCAGTATATTGACTTTATGTCCCACCACTGATCTGCTCTACGCTGTCTTCATTCTCTGTCGGTTACCAGGTGTCGCCCGGTCAAGGCAGCATGGTAATGCACATGCGACCCCCCACCACAGGCCCTTTCCCCAGTCCCATTCAGAGACCTGTCATGCAGGTCAGCAAGCCTGTCATCATCCGCTCCCCCCCTTACCCCAACCGCGACCCCTCCCATTCCACCCCTCCTTCAGTCCCTGAGCCCCCAGTCAAAGGGCCAGAGGATGGCATGAAGGTGAGCCACCCACTATAAATATAGGTAATTTATTTTTAATCCATTTTCTTTTTCTCTTTTCTAAATGCTTTTTCATTATTATTAGTTTTCTTCCTTTGACCTGAAGTCTGTTTATTGGCGCGGTATAATTTTGCAGTGTTTATCTTAATACTAGTAACTTGTTTGAGTTAATCATGTGAAAATGTGTCCAATTTCTGACTTTCTCTCTCTTTGTAACGGCAACAGTTTTTAATGGTTAAATTAAATGCTGTCAGATGATTATATATATATATATATATATATATATATATATATATATATATATATATATATATATATATATATATATATATATATATATATATATATATACACACACATAATGTAATTCTTGTACATAGCTAAGATATGATAGGAAATATTAGCATTTTTGCATTTAGACTACAGTTTTGTACTTGCTTCTGATTAAACCTTATTACTGATTCACTTTAAGTCTGGTAAAGCATTTGTGAATAGCTTGTTTGTCTCGAGTCAGTTCTGGTAAACAGAAACCTAGATTTACTTTATCGGTAAGAGATAACTGATGTTTTTGGGGGGTTTTTTGGTGTCCAAATTATGGTCTTTAAAAATCAAAGTAATTATTTCCACCATACCAGTTTTAGAGAATCACTATTTCTCTGTAGGAAATGTAAATGACATTTAAGATGTTTTTTTTTTCGTTTCCTATATCAGGATAAAAAGAATATTTAACACCCTTAACAATAAAAGGTTTAAGAAAATCAAGTGTTTATTTTACAATAGACATCCCATCTGCATAATTAAGTCTGCTGATGCAGTAAAACCATCTAAAGGGATCTGTACAAATTTACAACGAAGATAAATTACACCGGAATGAGTTACTTCATATTTCTTTCTAAGAATGAGTATGATAAAAATTTTATTTGTTCTTGGATGCCTGATGACGATAATGACAACGATTCAGTACTTTTTTTTTCTACAGAATTGATTCAGAATTAATAATGTTCAGGTTTAATGTTAAATGATTAATTTAGAGTAAACGTAAAGCAGGCCTTTACATCGTGTGATCAGTTATATGAACAGCAGAGGCTACAGCACTCTTGTGTAAGAGAGATTTTAGCGTTATAATAAAACAAAGGTAAAGTTGATATTTTCTTGATATCTTAAAACCATATTTAATGTAGGAAGATAACTGCTAGAAGGATTAGTGCAGTTAGAGAAAAACAACTCGTCTGCATATTTCCTGCTGACCATTACTTTGTGTGAGATTTCTAAAAGTGTGCCATCAGTTTTTAAATCCAGAAGGTTCCCTGATAGATAGAATAAATCTCTTTAAAGCAACCAAAAGTTTATCTTTACTGTACCACATCGAACCTTCCTGTCATCTCGCTGTTGGAGCATCCTGGATGAACGAGCTAAAGTTTCCTTTGGTAGAAGTTTGGGCCTCTTCGCTTCCTCTTGAGACTTTGCTGATGCTGAAATGGTTTAACTTTGACTTTTATTCCCTCAATAATAGCTTTTACACTTCATAACATCATCAGTGCAACCTAGTAGCGCTTAGGTGCGTTCACTGATCAAAAATTTAATTCGATATTTTGGTTTCTGTCAGACTAATCAGATCGGGTCCAGCAAAAAGGGGGAAAACATTTTTTTTTCTCTCATCTCAAGTTGTCAGCTAGTTTTCAGAGCAGGTCCAAAAGCTGCAGGTGGAGGAAATAGTCGAGCTAAATAAGCCGCTTTACCAAATGGGATAAATACTGGAAGTTGTCATTGAGTGTAAGCGTTTGACTCGTCAGGCAGTACTATATGCCCTTCTTGGATTTTCTTCTTTTTCTTGTGTAGAGCAAAGCGTTGCGAGAAGTGCGCAAATCTTCACCGGGGGGCATGACCAGCAAACTCCAGGAGCCCTTGCCCTCCACGGGTCAAGCCAAACCAGCACGCACCGGAGCCATCAAACCCCAGGCTGTCAAAGTAGAAGAGGGCAAGGCATAACAATGGACCTTGAAGATCCTCATCACCTCCAGGCCTGCCAGCCCCACGGATCCTGGACCAGACGTCCCAGCCTCTGAAACACCCACATTATCCCATGGCTCCGAAGCGACGTGGGGAGGGGGGGGGGGGCACCCACACATGCAGTTACAACGAATTAGTGATGGACTTCCAGAACTGGACACTTACTTCACACCAATTATAGAGATATATATAAAAAATATATTATGCATACACACATACCATCTTTTAAGCTGATCTCTCCAAGGTCATCTTTAACTTATTATTAGACCCTTTTTAAGGAGAGATTGGTTTGGAGGAAAAAAATATACTTGTTTTGTGCTTTTTTTTTTTCTTTTTTCTTTTTTTTTTTTCCTGGCAAGTGTGGAAAAAAGAAAGACGGCCAACCGGGACGGTTCACTTTTCAAGCTGTTTTGCCAAACTGTGTTTGCTTCCTGTAAAAATGAACTGTAAGCCCTCCAGAGCAGACAGGACACTTGACAACACGACCTACTGTAAGAAGCAAAGTCTGTTATTTCCTATTTTACAACTTTGAAATGCAGTGGGGCACTTCCTTTTCTTTTTTTCTTTTTTTTTTTGTCGTTTCCTTTCAGATTTTGCTAGTAAATAAAGGTTACCTTCATGACCACCCGTTCAAGCCACCTGTGAAAGATTGTTTTATTAATTGATTCTGAGAAAAAAGCTCATTTCCTTGCATGTCGGCATTGTGCATCACTCCAGCGTTGCATCTGTGAAGGTACAGGAACCCCACCCCCCCCCCACCCCACCCCCACCCCAAACACAAGCTGTCAGAACTGCTTAGATGAGTAGAAAAGATTTCCTTTTCTGAAAGCTGTTCTTTTTTTTTTTTTTGTCATATTCTGTTGCTCGCTCTGCTGTGTGAAATTAAAGGAAAAGGACGGACATTTGGCGAAAATCGCATTTCTTCCGCGGGAAACGGCACTGGCGTCGACGTGGCGTGTGCTTGTGACGAGCTGAACGACCTTGCGGGACTCCCATCTAGCAGCTGTCTCACAAAGACTTTCATCTACACGCTGTACGGATCATGATCAGCTAAGCTGGCAAGAGTTTTGGACTTAAGAAGAGGAGGGGGGGGGGGGGGTCAGTCATACGAAACCCTCAGATAGCTCAATGAAATGAAAACTGTTGATTTGCTCTGGTTGTAATGAATTCCCCCTGTCTGTATGAAGATGTGACATTGTTCCTGTCCTCTGCGCCGGGGATCACCTGAACTTGTCTTGGGCTCCTGAAGGAGATTTATATTAAAGTATAATTCAGATCCTACCCAACAGCACTAGGAGTGGGGGGGGGGGGCAGAAGAAACGGTCCAGTTGATCAGCAGCTGGTCTCTGAAGTGGAACTAGCAATAAACACAACCTAACAGATCACAAGCTGCCGGGGCCCCAATTATAGACAGCTTCCTTGTGTTTTTTTTTTTTTTTTTCTGTTTAAACTGTTACAAGAGGCATCAAGAACTTGCTGGGTAAAAAGTAAAAGTCTGCGTTCTGTTTTGATGTGTACGCTCAGCCGTTCCAGTGGATTTGCGAAGAAATCCGTTTTTCTTTTAGGTCATAATCTGCGCTTAACTTGGTCGTTACTGGTTAGACGTTACCGTCGTGCTCCATGACACTACAGGATGTTTTATTTTATTTTATTTTTTTAACAGTGTTTCACTGGTTTATATGTAAATGCGTACTTAGCTGTACAGTCGTGGCTCGTCAATATCGGGGTTGGAGGCTGAAAACTGGCATTCGGTTTTAAATATTGTGGCGCCATAAAGGATGTAATGTTCAGCGAGTCACTGGGCTCTTAGCAAGGACTGCTTTCTGTTGGCCTTGGAGGGTTTTCGTATATATTTCTGCAAAGGTTCATGACTTTTCATTATCTAACACCACAAAGATGCTGCCCTGACTTTTTCTGTACTTTCTCTGTGATGCGTTATTTTATTTTTTTTATTTTTTTGTCAGAGGACCAGTGCATCCGGTTCAACATTTTTAGATTCTCCTTTCAGGTATTTGGTCTGTGCTTTCCTTTTGATTTAAGATAAAGCAGCTTATTGAGAGGGGGAAAACCGAAGCAGTTGTGGTTTCTTAAATGTATTGCTGATTAAATTTACTTGCTGAAGTATGAAAATCAAGTGTGCAAAATGTCCCACACCCATGATGTAAATTATTGACCTATAGTTGTTTGATTTGATTTTTTTTTTTTTTGTTTTATTTTGTTTTGTTTAACTCTTACGAAGTTTTTTCGTCTATAACGGGTGGGAAAAACTGACCTTGAGTCTAAACACCAGCATCGGCCCGCAACACAAGTACTGCCAGCTTGGAAAACCATTGTCACTTGCTTTAAATATTTCCCTCACAAGTTCCATGTATATGTTGGGCTCATGATACTGCCTCAGAAAATACTAAAGTCATTTTAAAATCCAACAAGTGTTGATTTTTGATTTTGTTTTGTTTTTTTTTGCTTTTGTTTTTTTCAACAAAGGCTTGTGTGCACATAGGTACTATTTACCAGAAGTTCTTATAATTCCTGTTTTCCCTATCAAACAGCCTGCCGGTTAGCCTTCAAATGAAACTGCATATCAGCATCAGCCAACAAAGTCCTGATCTCTGGTTCTCCAGTCTTGAGGCATGACAGGCTTCGTTCTTGTATCATTAGCTAAGGAAGGTCGTGATCCTGTAGGGAATAATTGGCAAAACTGCAGAATTTCTCATTTTCTGTTTTGTTTGACTTGCATTATATTTCTTACGGAAAGCTCAACACTACCCTTGAATTTCTGTGCTGCCAGTTTCTGCTCGAATGAATGAAGCCTCAAGCATTTTCTCATCTATTTCAAGTTATTTAATCAATATGAAGAGCATGTTGAACTGAGATGATTGGAAAAAGCTAAAGCAGTTCACGGCGGCAGTGAGAAGGGTGTCATTATTTGGAGGGTGGCGTTCGGCCTGAGGTGCTCCCAGTCAGTGGCACCCCGCCTCAGCACTTCTGGCTAGAAAGTCTTTCCTACATTTTCGCTAAGAGGATAAACTTCTATTGAGTTATGTTGATTTTATTTGGTTGAATACTTTAACTTTTTAAGTCAATCACTCCTGTCTGTGTTTATCGCCTTCCTGTCATTGCTTTTGGTTTTTGCGCGCCGCTGTCAGACATAAACTGGCTCTTTTTTTTAGGATCAGTTTGACATAAAAAAATGTTCCTTTTGCTGTGTTCTTTCTTAATATCTACAGCACAAACCGTGCCAAGGTTTCATGCTTCTTAAATTAATTCCTACCCTGTCATGCTGCAAACTTTGAATATTTTTAAAGGGATTTTAATACAACAGGTCAACACAAAGTAGCACATTATTGTGAAGAGTGGTTTTAGAAATATGGAGGAGTGCCTTTAGCTGCAAATACAGCTGAAGGTGGTTTGTGGTGTCCGTCTGCCTGCCTTTCACGTGTAGACGTTTCATCCCAGTTTGATGAAAGGAAGTCAAACCGAGCATCTGTGAGGAGTAATTTTCAGGTTTTACCAAATGTTCTGGACTTTGACAGGCCCATTCAAAAACATTGATATACTTTGACCTGAAACCATTTCATTGCAGCCATGGCTGGATGAGGGCTGCTCTGGCTGAGTCCTGTTGCAGTCTCAAATACGTTTTCCCCGATAATTGTTGTGCATTTAACTCCATCCATCTTCCCACCGAGTCTGACCTGCCGTCGTTGCTCCTGCGAAAGTCTGACATCCCCACACAATTGTGCTGCCAAACCGTGTTTCACAGTGGTTATGTACTTTAGAATATTTGCGTGGTTACTCTTCCTCAGCACAGTGTTTTGCATGTAGGACAAAAAAAAATGAATGAATGCCTTTTGTTCTCATCTAACCAGAGCATCTCCCTCTTTGTTTTCTGTGTCCATTAAGGCTTAAGGCAAAGTTTATGTGCTGCTTCACAAGTTTGCTGCTGGTCTATTACATAATCCATTCACATGCAAATAAGTGGTTGTGGAATGGAAAAAAAAAAACTGAGGGCAATAAGACTCTTTAAGGGTACTGTAAATGTGTTTATGAAAAATGTGCTTCTCCATAACAGTGCAACTATTGGTCTGCTAGATTTGGCTCACTGTTTTCTGGCTAATCTGGATCACACTCTCAATGAACAAAAGTAAAGATTAAGTAAAGATTTTTACAGTGGTGTTCAGGAAGTTTTCCCTTGTTTTGTTTGGTTTATTTTGTTTGGTTAATTGTATTGTATTCCACCTTGGGTGTAGCAAGCCTTTTCCAGTCAAATTCTAAATTGACATTAACCAAAAACAAAAAACGTTTTTAGGAGAATTGGACCAAAACTAACCCTAAAAAAAAGTAGAAAGGAAAACTGTGTACAAAACAAGATGATACAAAATATTGAGAATTGTTAACGTAATTAACTTGAAACAGTGACCTATTTCAAAGCATTTTGAAATAGGTAAAATTGCACATGAAAAGAAAGAGACAGTGCTACTTCCTTGGAGCAAACTAGAAATCAGTCTTGGGTGAGTTGTGTGTATTGAGATCACAACACATTCAAGCATATTGGTCATTTAAGACATTTGGAAAATAAAAAAATACTGTAAAAACTAAACTTTTCTGGCAAAAACATCCACACGAAACTTTGTTCAGACAGTGCCTCATACTTTTTTTTTTAGTTTTATTTTTTTTTAACCAGTTGAAAATCATGACATAGGTGCAACACTGCCACCACGCGTTTGGACAGACAATTGCAAGGAGGGGAAACAAGTTTGTTCTTTCGCAGGAGGAAAAAAGTAATTAGACCATTGATGACATCTCCAAAGATATGTTGTTATTGTATACTTTGGACAAAGTAAATCCTTTTCATATTTTTTTTTTTTTTTTTCAGAAAAACAAAAAGGGGGGGGGGGGGGGTTCTTTAAAGTTGAGGAGGGTTGTGGGGGCGGAAGGAAGAACTTTTTTTCCCCCATTTGGGAATGCGGAAATCTTCTGCTTCTGCAGCCCCGGGTGATTTTTCTGTGTTTAACACGAACAAACAAGGTAACGTTGGTTATGTTTAGCTTTTTTCTTTTCTTTAAGTTTCCTCGCGAGCGTCGCCACGCCGCCGCCAACGGTGTCTTTGATGTTTTCCTGCTCGCGCAAATAACGCGATATGTTTAAATGAGGCAGATTTTAGCTTTAACAACTGGGATGTTCTAAATAAACGACCCCTGCACGTTCCTGCCCCAATCTATATAATAAAGATAAGTCTCGTTCTAATAGTTATATACCAATCAGCAGGGGCGGATTTATGAAATTCGGGGCCCTAGGCAAAGACGGGCATGGGGCCCTTTTATAATAAGAAGACAACACACAAAACAACAGGTCAATTACACACATAGACATTTTAACAGAACATACACATGAATTATTTGTTTTACCTTTTGTCTGTCTCTTCCTGTCCATTTTCATGTCGTTTTTCTTTTTGCTCCTTGTCATCCCCTCCCTTTTTATTCTCATTTTATTGTCTTCCTGTCTTTTTCTAAGTATTTGAGGTATGTTTTCTGATTCTGCTGTCCCTTTTACTCGTAGGCCTCTCCTGTCCCTTTTTCGTGTTGTTTTCCTCTCAATATTTTCGTTTTTATCATCTTTTCTAGTAGCTGTATTTTCTTTCTTTTGTCCCTAAAATGTTATTTTGTGAACCTTAGCCTCAGCAAATCTTGCACTGAGGTGATCCATATCCACTGATTTCCTGACTTCAGTGAGGAAGGAGTCTTCCTTCATCAAGCCCATTCTCACTCAGCTGATTGTTCTTTCCTGTGTTTCCAAAAAAGACGACAGCAAAAACAACAATAAAACAGTCCTTTTCACTATAGACAAGCCATGATTTGCTTATCTGTTGGTAATAAATTCCTTAAGATATAGAGCTCCTGTTTTATGAATGCATAACTGAAGTTATTAAGGACTAAAACACCTGGCAAAACTACCCGTAAAACCTAGAAAAGCCTGGAGCAAGGTCAAACTGTGTTTAATATAATGTCCACATCCAGATGGAACATGGCATAAGCACATTCAGGGTTACATAAAGTAACCAAAGTTTGACAACCATAGACTTAGGCTATGCCCTGGAGCTGCTCTGTTGATTCCTTAACTAGTCACTGTTTCAAGTTAATTATGTAATCAGAAGATTACCGAGGTATTTCCGAGCCAAAAGGGCCAGGTGTTTAGGTATAATCTGTACTGTATAGAAATATTATATTGTCAGGTTTTGGGTATAATAATATAGTTTTATTCATTTACATGATCTTTGTAAATAACCAATATTTTTTTCCCAGACCCAGGATGGCCAGTAAGAGTGCTGTCAGAGCAGACGAGGGCCTGATGATGATGCAGGAGCTTGATGATCGGCTGAAAGAACAAATTGACAAACTTGAGCACATTCGTCTGGCTGCATTCGAAGTGAAGGACAACTTGTCTGGGGTGCTTTTTTTTTTTCTTTTGTTATCGAGTCCTCATCTATAATCAGAAAGTCAAGCTACATTTTTACGTATGCTCCCCTTGATGATTTTTGTCCCCCCCCCCCCCCCCCCCCCCTCTCTCCTGAAACAGAGCAACAGTGATCTGAGCCAGTCCATCAGTGACCATTTGGAATGGCTAAAACATCTGTCCGATCGAGTTGAGACGCTTCATGTGAACACAGATGTGTTTGTTCAGGTGGGAAAAAGACGTTTTTTTTTTTTTTTTTTTTTTTTTTTTTTGCAGCTTCTTTTCGGCAGCTCGAATACCGTGAATTCCTTCGACTAGCATGTAGGTAGGACCAACGTAATGCTTGTTCGTTGTAATTCCTCTGAATGTTTCCAGATGAATCCAAAGCCTCGAACGTGGACATCCAGACGTGGTTCCAGACAAAGCTTCCGTTTGGGACGTCTCCAGCAGGCGGACGATGCTGCGTCTGAGTTCGGCTGGTCCCCAGTGCGGATGCGGCGCAACAGTGATGCTGCGTCTGAAATGTCGTGTAACTGGTGAAAGGGAACCCTGGATCTCATACCTACAAAAGAAACGATGTAATCCAAAAACAGTATCGAGATTCAGCTATCTTTTTTTTTTTTAGGTACTCTAAGTTTTTCACTTAAAGATGCAATTCCTTCATTAGTGGCAGCACACCTGAATTTTTAAAGGAGCACCTGTATGTAGCTACTACAAGCACTTCCATAAACACTTTCTTTATATGGACCTCCAAAATGCTCAAAATTAAATAGATAAATAAACTATATGAAATAAATATCTACATGTATAAATAATAGATTAATATATTATGTGACAATGAAATTGTAATAACTGAATGCATAAAAAAGTATAAGCTGATTATTATGAAACGTTTTCCTTTTCCTCTAAAGATGCACTCATTAATTCAAAAGATTATTTCAATGTCATTTTTTTTCATAATAATATATGATTTTGAGCATTTTGGAGTTGCGTATATCCAGCAGTACCTCAGCGATGTCCCACTATAAGCGTATTAGATTAATGAAAGTGTTGTATACTCACTGTTACCTCATACAAAATAAAAATGTTGTTTTCAAATTTTGTTAAGCCTTGTTCATTTGCAAAACAGCTGAGCGATATACACATGCTTATAACTTATTTTGTAACAACATAAGCTGTTTTCTCCTCTTTCTGATGCAATGTGCCATTTCAAATATGAAACTAACACAGGCTTTGGCAAGCATTATTATTTGGATTCTATTATATGGGACTCTGGAAAGAGAAAGAGGAGGGTAACATCTTTTGTATTTTAGATTCTTCAAAATAGTCCCCCCTTTGATTTAATTTGCACATTCTTGGCACTCTCCCGATGAGCTTCATGAGGTAGTCGCCTGGAATGGTTTTCCAATAGTTCTGGAGTTCCCAGAGGTAGTAGGCTACCGTAAATAAAAAATAAAGACACACCATTGAATGAGGTGTGTCCAAATTATTGACATTTGGTAGATTGACAGTTGTGTGAATAATAATAAAAAAAAAGATTTTATATATACACCGCAGCAACAAACCAACTGGAAGGAATATTGCGGGTATTCAAGAATATAAATAGAAGATATCTACAGTCTTACTGATACCCTTTATGTAATTTCTGCCCGTTACTAAAGTCATTTTAACCAAGAAATGTTAGATACGTATAAATGGGTGGTGTTTGATAATATCTTACAATGACTTGCCATACTGGCGCATTACGGCGCTAGAGCAGCAGAGGGCGCTGCTCGCGATCAACCGTTCTGTCACTGTTAACCCCCTCAGTTATAAATAAAGCTTCAGCAGAACGCGTGGGTGATATTTCTAGAAGGAGCTGACTCTGCGAAGTACAGCTAGTACATTATCTTATTTAAAAAGGGGTTACCTCCTCGCGTACCGAGAGCATTTCAACTTTGTTTTATCGATTGAAAAACGTTACGGGTCCCTGAAAACATGGCCGAAAGCGACTGGGATACGGTAACCGTGTTGAGGAAGAAGGGCCCCACTGCTGCCCAGGCCAAGTCCAAGCAGGTCAGTATGGACGCGTTTTGTTTCGTTCGTGTTTTATTTTTATTTATTTATTTCAGGTTGAGACGTTCTCCGGCGGGACATTAAAACGACCTGCTCGAGGCGTCTGCGTCGTTTCCCGTTGGAAGTGGTTTGGTTGCTAGTTTACGGGTCGGATTTTTGAGCAGGCAGTGCCTCCGCCTCGCGTGGTTTTTAGTCTAACGACAACAGTTGAAAACGGGCTCATCATGCGGGTCCTCAGGGGCGTGTGAGACGAGCACGCTGCTGCCCTGAAACAGTCACAGGCTGGGCAAAAAAAAAAAACAGCTTTAAACGTGGCAGGGGTCCCCTTTTAGGTTGAAGTTAGAAAGTGAAAATATAAGCGATCCCCGTCTCGTACGTGTTAAAAGTTACGCACGTTAAATATTTTGCGTGTTTACATGATGTCATAAAGCGTTGTGGTTGTGAAGAGGGGCTCGTTATTGGCTTTTTAAGTACGTGTTATAGTTTTTAAACATACGAGACTAACCTGGTTACATTAGGATGTAAGTCTACTGTGAAATTCAGGTTTATTTTTCAGGGTTGACTGGAAATGATTGCAATTAGAGGCTCAAAATGGTTACTGATCTTTTCAAGTTTAGTCATTGAAGTAAAAGGTCAGTTTATTTTTAGAATACAAAAGAAAAAGAGCTATTTTTTATTGTCATTGAGTGAAGAAATTCAAGTGTACCAACAGCAGAGGAAAAGAGATACGGAAGCATGCAGATGGACACAAAGGTTCATAATAAATGTAGAAACAGAGAATGTACTGTGAGGGGAAGATTACAGGATAACACAAACGAGCAGTACAGTTATAAAAAAAAAATAGCAGTAGGATCATTTGGGGGGGACATTTTTTCATTTTTGTGTATAGTTCTGCATGGAAAAACGACAAACTATTTACAAGAAGCAGAATAACTGCAGGGGTGTCACCAGAAGCTCCTTGTGATAGGCCAAGACAAATGAAAAAAAACAAACAATAGATGGATTGAAAACTCTTGCACCGGCCCTTCTTGTCTACATTACTCCCGAATAAAACCCAGCTTTTCTGCGTTCTAGACTCCTGATTCGTGTCTTTGTAATGCAAACGCAGTGTAAGGAATGCTGCACTGCGGACGCAGCTGTGAGGAGGTTTAGGTCAGAGTTGTAAAACTAAACCTGCAGATATTCACGGCTCAGGCGGGCGAATCTGTTGACGGGTTAAACTATTAGTTGTCCACTTCACAAACCCGTGCCCGTATTCACAAAGAATCCTAAAACTCTGAAGCAGGGACGACGGTGGAAACAGAGAGAGCTGATTGGCTGATCCACCACCTGCACTGTGGAGGAAATGAGCACATAAACTTCTATAGCAATCATACAGTTATTAATACGTAGATAAGATAAACTTTATCATCCCCATAGTGGGAGATTAATTAGTTTCAGCGACCCGACGGGTTAAATGCGCGGCCCTAGTAACGTCATTTTATTGAGGATAAATAAATAATAGGAAAAATATGACTTCATCTTGAATAAAAAGTGTGAATTGCATAATAATGTTAGTAAATGGTCATATGAAGTTTGCCTGTGTGATGCCTTCTCCTCTCTGGCTTTTGATTGCTGTGTATTTGCGCCGTGATCCAGGGACCAATTCACCCTTCAACACGCCTCTATTCTCCTCCCTTGTTCCATCAACCAATCACAGCTCTTGAAAGACAGCATCACACATAGCAGCGGGGTCAACCACGGCAAGTTAAAACTTCTTACTCAGAGTCACCCTCGGCTCCTATCTAAGCCTAAAAAAATATTTTTTAGGCTTAGATAGGAGCTCTCTGAGAATCTTTGTGAATATGGGGCAGTAGCTAAAAGAAACCTCTGTGATCCCTGCGTGTAGAGAGCAGAGCTGAGCTCAGATAGCCAAAATAAGTCCTCTAGGCTCTGTGGTGTGGAACATGGTTGTTGTTTAGGCTAAGCTGGGCACAACTTTCTAACTGCAGGTAAACGTGTGACTCTGTTTGGGGAATATTACTGACCATGATGCCATTTTGTTGAGTCAATACACCAAGATAAGCAGACTTGTTACTTATTAAGCCCGGTGCTTGGAAGGGACCCACCAAAGCGGACGGGCCCTACCGTAAACACGGCCATAACCTACTTTTTCCATCAATAAACCAGCTGTTTGTTTGGACACTTGTCCCCGCTTTCATCTTCTTTCTTTTTTTTTTTCCTCCTATTTCCAGGCGATCACGGCTGCTCAGAGACGCGGGGAGGACGTCGAGACGAGCAAGAAATGTAAATATCTGCTTTCGCTACAAAGAGCTTTTTTTCCCCCCACAACTTTACATCATGTTGCTGCCCTGATTAGAGTTTTTAATCCAAACATAACCGTCCCTAAATAAGCCCTAAAAGCTGCGTCTGCACGTCTGCTAAGTGCCTCGGTCGCCTGCTTTGTCGCTCAGGGTCTGCCGGGCAGAATAAACAGCACCTCGTGACCAAAAACACGGCCAAACTGGACCGGGAGACGGAGGAGCTGCACCACGAGAGGGTTCCTCTGGAAGTGGGCAAGGTCATTCAGCAAGGCAGACAGGAGAAGGGCATGACCCAGAAAGACCTCGCCACAGTGAGTCTACGCCTGCAGACCGACAGCAATGCAGCCGTCAGATGGAAACGCTGGCAGATACATTATTATGCTGCACACGTTCCTCTGGGTTTTCTTTAACTTCTGTTTTTGTCCTCAGAAAATAAACGAGAAGCCTCAAGTGATTGCCGACTATGAAAGCGGGAAGGCGATACCCAACAACCAGGTCATGGGAAAAATAGAGAGAGTCATTGGTAAGCGGGGCGCTGATAAAGATAAACACGTGGGAATGTTGCACGTAGTTCACAACATTCAGACAAGATACCTGCAGATTCAGAGGGAAAAAAATGGATTCAGTAAAACTACCAGTACAGCGTTTTGGAGACTTCTATAAAATCCTGTCGCTCAGGAAGATTAATTGTGGGGATTCACTTTGGAGAGAGGGATTAGATAAAGTTCCTGCTTCTTTTCTTCATGTTGAAACAGTCGGAGCGATTAGATGCGTCAGCTCTGCAGCAGGAAAAACGATTAGAAACCCAGAAACGGGTCGTTCGCTCCGTTCCTTCTGGTGACGAGGAACTTGTTGGACTCAGGAAATGAAAGTACTGCTGATTAGGGCTGAACAATTAATCGCAATTTCAATATAATCGCAATTTTAAAGAACGCAATTTTCAAACCGCAGAGGTCTGCAATGTTTGGCAATGTAACAATTAATGGATCAGACACGTCCTTTTGCTGTTGTTAATATGTTTAAAGTGGGTTTGGCTCCACATGGAAGGGAAGAGAGTTGCAGCAGTGAGATAATCCAATTTTATTATTTGTTTTAGACTTTATATAATCAATACTGTTTTACCATAAACTTTCAGGAATCTCACCATAGCATTAGGTACGATGAAACCGATTAATACATAGACTTATTTGTTGGTTTCACAAGGATTGATGTCCAATTCAACAAGCTATTCTCTTGAATTATAATATATAGATTAATAAAAACTGTGAAATTTCTTGTTTTTAAATAGTCCTTGTTTACAAACATCTTTACCTACAGGCCATTTTTGTTGCCTGTGGTTAATGCGGAGAAAAGTCAAAATTAAACAGGGTGCTTGCGCAAGTCTTGAAAGTCTTAATAAGTATGGAATTTTGAAACACTGTTTTCCAGACCTTGAAAAGTCTTGAATTTTGTGTGAAAGTCTTAATAAAGTATGGGAAAAAAATGTGTGGTAGAATTTTACAGTATGCTCAAAGGCATTGTGAAATGAGAAATAGGAAGGTAGGCTATAAAACTATAATTTTACTAACTGGTCACGTACTGTATTAGCCTAATGGAATCAAACACTTGTTTGATGTGAAATTCATGTACTTGTGATTTTCATGTTTTGAAACGTTTTCATCAGTAAAAGCATAATTTACTGTGAATAATGCATTTGTTCATTGAATACTAGCCTATAAAAATTAACATTTCTAATAAACAGTTTGTTCAATCTCAACCAATGAAGTAGGCAGTAGGCACACAAGTATACAAGTACATAAAGTTAAGGTCTTGGGAAAAAAAAATATCAGTTTTGAAAAAGTCTGGAATTTTAATTTGGAAAAAAGAGCAAGCACCCTGTTATGCCAACAACCATAATTGTTAGCTCAATTATGGTTGAAATATATCACAGTATAGATTTTTGCCAAAGTCGTACAGCCCTAATATGTTTTAAAAAGACATGATAAATTAAACTGAAAATAAATAATTGCATTAAATCGCAAAATTAAGATAAAAAAATGCAATTAGATTATTTTCCAAAATCGTTCAGCCCAACTGCTGACAGGAAGGTTCAAGGATGATGGGGAGGTGGAGAACCTTTAGTTCAGTATCAGGTCTTCTGTCGCTTTGAGTGATGGCTTTATTTTTTTTTCTACTAGGCCGGAAGCTGCGTGGGAGAGAAATTGGGCAACCCCTGGAGCCAAAGGCCAAGAAATGAGCACAAAGCCTCGAAATCAGCCCTCCCCGTCCCCATACGTCACCTCTAACCTGAACCCTTTCAGAACCCTCCCCTGACCCCCTACCCACCCCAAGTATCCCTCTCCTCTCCTCCAACCCGCTCCCTTTCCTGGGCTGATCTCACCTGCGTCCTGCCCGAGGACCCGGTGACCAAGCGCACCACGAGCTGCGCACCGACGGGCCATCCGCAACACTCGATGTAAACAACATGATTGAATGCATATTTCTTCAGCGTCACAGATTTAAAGAACAGTGAATTTCTTTTCACCTTTTTTAGGCTTTAACATGACGGTGGTAAGTCGTTCAGAAGGTGACTTCCTTTTCACGATCAAACGAGTCTGACTAACCTTCGAATCTGAGCATGTTGTTAAACCACAAGTGCTTGATTGCATCCTTTTTTTTGTTTTGTTTTTCTCGTTTATTCTCCACACTTTTAAGACAACTGGGTGGATGTTAATACCGTGCTTGAAATGTTTTAATGCTGTACTTTGTTTTGGTTTAAGAAAAATAAAGTTTGGCAGTTGATGATGACGACGATGTCAAGTTTTAAGATTTGAGAGCAAAAGTGTTGTTCGTATGTTTGGTAAATTTAGATTTGCTTGATTTAAAAAAAGGTTTTCAACTTCAGATGTTATGATAGAGGTGATCCACCAGGGGGCAGCGTAGGATCAGATATTCCTCTAGATCAGGGGTTCCCAAACTCTTCATCCTGCTACCCCCAAAATAACAGCCAGAGCCTAGCGGCCCCCCTTTTTGTGGTAAATTATGAGAATAAAGCCATACAAGTACTGGAATAAAGCAGTATTTTCCTGCACCTTTTTTTTTTTTCCTGCGTTAAAATGAGGAATGTTGGGCATGTTGCAAAGTTTTACTTTGAGATCAGTTTCACAAATAAGGAAATACTAAATCTTTTTACCCACGTCAACAACAAATCATCAGAGACCTCTTGGGGGGGGGGGGTCCTGACCCCCCACGCTGGGAACCTCTGCTTTAGATGGTCCTATAAAACCAACGCGAAGCTCCACAGCCTTGCAGGATTAATTATGTGCATCCAAGCAAATAAGATGTCCCTCAAAGAGGTCTAACCATAGTTAAACGACACAACAGAGCAGGAGAGAAATCCAGGGTAACACAAATGAGCAGATCTTGATTACCGGCAGGGTTTTGGGTTCTCTGAAATACTTTTTTTTTTTCTTCCATTGGGTATTGCTGCAAGCGCATTTACCACAATTACCCCGGCATTGCGTTATTTAAACGTTTCTCTTTTAATTAAAGGGCGCTCTTGTTGCAAAATGGTAATGGAAGTGCCGGATTCAAGGACATGTTTGTGTGATTTAAAGGCTGCTGGCGGATAACTCAGCCAGAGAGAGGTGGTCCCGTTCTTAATTGATGAGGCCGTGAAATTTTGTCTGGCTCTATGTGAGTTTTGCCGCAGAAACGGGAAAGGCTGCAACACCAACTACTCCGGAGGAAGGATGCTGAAGCTGTGTGCGCCACCCAGACCTGGGCAGGAATCTCATGTCTGTATAACAGGATATGAAAAAAAGTTTTAAACGCAATCAACAACAAAAAAAAGCTTTACTACAGGGTAGGACATTTAAACAACTGATCCACGACATCAAAAAGTGCTGACACCTTTTAATGTTTGTAGAATAAAACTCATGTCTGGTTGACTGGTTCTATTTAGATATTCATCCATGACTTATGTTCTGCCGTATGTCAGGGAACCGAGCCTAAATGGCGAAACTGGAGCAGGAATGATATCATCTCAGATGAGGTCTTGTCTCATCTTGCCTCGTTGTTGTGCGTCACACATAAGCAGGCATGTGACGCACATGCTCGTTGCGTCGCGTCCACCTGCTAGGGGTGCGCTGCAGGTCGCCATCCAGCTGGAAGATCCCATATCTCCATGTTAATGCTGCTTTTCTGATGCTGCGCCACAAAGTTCCCTCACCAATGTCTCACTGTGTGCATACGCGCTGAGATGAGGGCCACGCGTCTGTCAACAACATGGTGCAAAACTAAAACTGCACAGAAAGGTAGAGTAGAAGATGGTTATATTTGGGACGGACGTGCCTCCCACTGAAGAATGTGTTGAGAATTTGGAAAACGAAAATAAGAACGAGAATCTGCACACTTGGCAAAACTTGTCTATTTGGAAAGAGATGGGGAAAAAATAACACGTCAGAAACTTCATCTCAACATCCTCAGTACCAGGATAGTTGTGAAAAGAAACGGCAGAACTACTCTCGTCTTTTGCTTTGGAGGAAAGAAATCGCCTGGAACGGATTAATGTCTCTATTTCCTGATGAGTTTAACTGGACAAAAGAATCAAATCATTTTTGTTAATAATTAAAAATCCAATTAGTCAGAAAAGTAGGAAACTCTACTATATAGCATATTTCTTCCAGATTTAGGATTGTGCAAAGAATTGACGGCTGCAGTTTCCCCTCTAATAATGATAAACTGTTTTTATAGCAGACTTTATGTTCTTTAAAGGTCTCTCCTGTTTGCATTGTGAAACATTTTACTATTAATAATAGTTCTTCTTTTTCCAAGAAGTGTTATAAACCAGATGTGCTGTGTATTTTTTTCTCCCTTTTTTTTTTTTATATATATCTTCTAATCAGGCGGCACGGAGCAGCAGTTTGGTCTGCTGCTGCTGAAGGTCTCAGGTTGGAACCGCCGCCTTGGCTCATTCTGCTTGAACTTTGCATGTTCTCCGTGTGTCTGGGGGATTTCTCTCCGGGTACTCCCCGCCTCTCGCCCAGTAAGAGGTGTGTACCAGATAAGGACACCTGCGTCTAGACAATGGATGGATGGATATATTCTAATTGCAGTTTTCATGCTGCTTCTTAATATCTGTTGCACTTTTTTTAGAACCAAATGAAGCTGCTGCTTGGCATCTTTGCCCAGTTTGATGCTTCGTTGTTCTAGTGAGTGCAGTCAGTTCAAGAATGCCTGTGTGCCATTTTTGATGCTGAAATACACATTTTCTGAAGTTTTTGACATCCTGTTCAAGAGACAAGCAAAAAAGAGGGGTTGCTATTGTTTTAACCTGGGAGGGGGGTGGGGGTGAGCTCAACAGGCTGCTCCAGCCTTGGTGGGAGTGTGTGTGTGTGTGTGTTTGTCTGCTTGAGGGAGAGGGAGACTGAGAGCAGGCAGCGTTCCTGGAAATGCCACTCCATTGGCCAAAACACCATAGCAACATGGTTCCACCTATGACAGGGGAGCAGCCGGTGGTTTGAAGGAGTGATGTGAAGCAGAAAGCTGTAGGGTGGGGTGAGTTGGAGGCAGCACAGAGAAAGGACTGGGGTGGGGAGGGGGTCCAGGTCTGAGCTCTGTTTTGGCCCCGAGGCTCCAAACTCCAATTGAGATTCCTCAACACGACCAACCTGTTGATGGGGTGGGCGTGTGGCGTGACGCGCCGTCCGTCTTTCACAGCTGCAAACATTTCCACTGTAGAAGTGCGGCTACTTCGTTTTTGTTCACATTGGTTTTTAAAGTTTCAGTAAAAGCACACCGCTGTAGCATTTCAGTTCTATGTAGCGTCGATGTAGCCTGCAGATTGTTTCCTTTTCATTTAAATTTGTCATTTCTTTATCATAAATGTAAAGTTCAATCATAGTATTTACAATGCTAATGTATTTTAAAGTGATTTTGTCTTGCATATTGTACTTTAAAGCAATAAACGTCGCGCAGTGCTGTGAAATAGTGTTCCTCCCCTGCAGATTTCTCCTGGTTTTGGCTTAATGTCGCATTTGATTGTTTCAGATTAGACAAAGGATGAATACAAAATGCATTTATCAAATGAAATCTGTTGTTAGGGGGAAACAAACCTGCTGGCCCAATGGGGGGGAAAGGAACTTTGAATTGAGGACTGAACTGCAGTTTTTGGTTTGATATCTTTGACTGGGTCAGATCAGTTAAACAGAACCTCACTGCAAACCGTTGGAGTCTTAAAAAGGAACTCATCATGCTCCGGTCTAAAGAAGAACAGATGAGAGACACAGTCCCTTACACCTGGAGAATAATCTAGGCCTCCAGACTGACGGCTCACACACGGTGCAGGAGGAGGGACATTTCCTCTGTTACCAAGAGCTGCAAGAACAACATTACAGCCATGGTTTGGGAGTTTCTGCTGCGTGTTCTTGACGCATGATCTGGAAAGAACCTTTTTTTTTTCTGGCAGGTCTTATACACAAGTACTGCAGTGGGAAGAACCTGTGAGGACTTCCCAACAGAGTTACTCTTGACTTCATGGGAAGTACGACATATCCCGACCAGAAAGAACTTTGTTCCTCTACTTTCCACCTTGGATAAAAGAGCAAATTTCTCAGTTATGTAGAGCATGTATGAGTGTGGAAAGGGAAAGGGAACATATTGTTACTGCTCTGACACTTCAGGAAACCACAGTGGGAGCCATCATTACCCACAAATGGGGAAAATATGGAACAGTGCAGTGGTGAACCTTCACAGAATTGGTCAGACACCAAAAATGCTTCTCACATGCAAGAGAAGAATAAAAAAAAATAAAATAAAACAAAGCCAGGACAAACTCTTGTTTAATTCTCCAGACTCAGTTACGGTTAAAGTTCATGATTCAGCAAAAACAAAGAGACAGGGCAAAAATGACATCCAAGGCAACCCCCAGCAGTCATTGCTGCAGACGGCGGTGGAACCAATTTTTTTAGGACTGATTACGTTTTCACAAGGGGCCAAGATGGTTTGGATAGCTTTTGTGGAACTGAAATCGATATTTGAAAACTGAACTCTAAGGTAACTTCAGTTATTTAGTTTGAGGATCTGAAACTTTTAGTAGTGAGTATATAATATTAAAAATATTAAAGAGACAAATGATTTTTAATGATGACATTTAATTTTAAGAAAAAAAGTAAAGTAGAACGTCTGGTTGAATAATCACTTAATTTACTCTGACAAAGCAACGTCATTGGCAACAACAATCTTCACAACATGCCTCAGGGAGTCGTCTGTCTCCATCTAACCCTGTCTTCTGTATGTTATTCTCTTACACTAACTACCTTCATGTCCTCTTATACTCCATCCACAAATCTCTCCTTTGGTCTTCCTCAAAGCCTCCTGCCTGGCAGGTCCAGCCTCGGCATCTCTTCTACCAACGTACTCACCATTTACCTCCCCTTTACCTGTCTAAACCATCTCAGTCTAGCCTCTCTAGCTTTGACTCAAAATGATATAACATGAACTGTCCCTCTGAAGTTCTTCAACGTGGGGGTCGCGACCCCTAGGGGAGTCACAGTGGTACTGCAGGGAGTTGAGAGATTTAGTCACGCCCCCCTGCTCAAAAACCCTCTCTGTTATTTGTTACATGGAAAATGAGATAACTGGTGATAGATAAAGAATAGATTAATCTTCTTATCCATGTGTTTAAGTTATTAAGGAGATTAAATGTAAATTTAGTCCTCTTTTTACTTACTGTACATACTGTACATCGTTTGCTATGGTCAGCTCTTTTTAATTTCTCTCTTTTATTCAGAAGCGTGAATGTCTCTCTTTATCAGACTTTTTGTATGAATTTAATAGCTGGTAAAGATGTGCACTGTAGTTGCTTACCTGTTGTCCACATGTAGAGGAAGGAGCAACGTCTGACACTGGAATGAGGAATATTATGTACTGGTCTAAATCCTGATTTTGCTGTGGTGCAAAAAAGTCAATTTTATGATCTTTCAGCAACTTTCCCATCATGTTTGCCTTAAAACGCCCTGCTCCATCATGCCAGTCATAACCTAATTTCCTCTGGAAATTTTGACTCCACTTTTCATTCATGCTAGTGCTACCCCCCACTGACATGAACAGGGGTCCTTGCACAGCCTCCATTAATCAAGGGGATCCCCGACTAAAAAAGGTTGAAGACCCCTACACCAAACCATCCTACACCTTTCCTTTCACTCTCACTGATTATCTTTTACTACACAACACACCCAACACTTTTCACCCATTCCAACCTGCTTGTGCACGTTTCTCCACCTTCTCTATCTCTGTTCCATGTAACCTCACAGCTCCACTTGGGTCCCTCTCATTCACACACATGTATTCTGTCCTGCTGCAGCTAACTTTCATTCCTCCCCCTACCAGGGCAAACCTCCAGCTCTCTCAGATTTTCCTCCACCTGTTCCTTGGTCTCACCACAGATCACGATGTCATCCGCAAACATCATAGTCCTTTAAGATTCCTGTCTAACCTCGTCTGGCAACCAATCCATCAACACAGCAAACAAGAAAGGGCTTATAGCCGATCAGTCCCACCCCCATCTTGAACTCCCGTGTCTCATATGCAGCACACCTCACCACTGTCTTACAGCTCTCATAAATGTCCTGCGCCACTCTGACATTCTTCTCTGTTTCTCCAGACTTCCTCATCCAATACCACAGCTCCTCCCTTGGTGCCTTCCTCCATAGCTACGAAGACACAATGCAGCTCCCTCTCATCCTCTCTGTACTTCTCCATCAACATCCTCAAAGCAAATACTGCTTCTTTTGTACATTTTCCTCGACTAAGAACCAGATGTCTACTGACGTCTGTCCTCAGTCTAGCTTCCACTGCTCTCCCATAAGTTCATTGTATGACTTATAGACTTTATTCCTCAGTTCCCACAGCTCTGCACATCTCCCTTGCTCTTGAAGATTGGTACCAGCACACTTCTCCTCCACCCCTCAAGCATCTTCTCGCTCTCTAAGATCTCACTGAACAGCCTAGTAAAAAAACACTAGACACCTCCCCAGGTACATCAGGGCCGACTGCCTTTCCACTCATTATCCTTTTCAACGCCTTCCTTACTTGATCTTTGCCACTTCCCGACCCACAGTGGTTGCTTCGTATGCTCCGTTTTCTCATTTTCCTCATTCATCCACTCTTCAAAGTACTCCTATCTTCCTTTCATACTTGATGCACCTGTCAGTACATTTCAATCTCGACCCTTAGTCACCCTAAATATCCTTCCCATCTCTGTCTCTCTGCTTTGCCAAACTGTATAAATGCCTCTCTCCCTCCTTACTGTCCAACCTGTCCTACAAGTGATTGTATGCCCTTTGTTTGGCCTTTGCTAACCCTACCTACTCTGCATCTCTCTGCTCTCCAGGTGAGACTCTCTTCTGTTCTGTCTCACTTCCTCAGCTGATCTCTCTCTGCGAACACACTTTACTTCCTCATTCCGTCACCAAGTCTTCTTATCAACTTTCCGTACACAGCCAGTACTCTTCTTCCCGTCTCCCTGATAGCATAAGTTGTAGCTGTCCAATCAAAACAGGCTGACTTAAATAATCAACTACCCAAAATGACTGCCACATGGAAAAAATGTTAAGCATTTGTTAGGGGAGGTTTTAGACTTCTACTTTTCAAACTTCTCTTAGCAGCTCGCTGTGCTGCACTACTAACACTTGATTGTACAAAAAGTGGACGTTTAGCTTTTATTTGTTTTTTTATTAAAAGGTTATTTGTTAAAGTGCTACGGCTATTAGCAATTTTTCTAACTTCTCCATTCATGAGAATATGATCTTTACCCGCAACTTAAATTTTTAAAACTAAAAATACTGTTCAAGTCAAATATTGTTCGCAGCACGGACGATCCAACACCAGTGCTTGTTTTTAAAATACTAACAGGTAAAATGGACACATACCGAAATGTCAAAACGCAGAATGCAACTGTGAGAAAATATATGCAGAGTTTATTGATCGACACAAGTGGGAGAGGCACACAAACAAACTCTAATCCATTATGCATTAGTTGAGAGCATGTTTTTTCCTCCGGTAGAAATCAAAATTATTCGTGGACAAACACCTGCAGGCAGGCGGTTTATTGGACAGTTTATTCAAACATAACAAAAAAAAAAAAATCATAATTTGAACCTTTTTCTGCTGCCAACATGAGTCACAAAAAGAAAAAAAAAAAAATAGTAAAACATCCAGTGAGTTTTACAGGAAAACAAACATACATTATAAATAATAACTGCAGCTCATATGCATGGCTTTTTTTTTTTTTTTTTTTTTTTTAAAAAGACCTGCTTGGGCCCCACATTTGCTTTTGGAAATCATTTACAAATATCTGTACAAAGTTGTTACCGGAACATTCTGTGAAAGGCCAGTTTCACAAAAGGACAAATGATCAGGAATATATTTACACATGGTTCGAATCACTGTAACATACAGAAAGAACAAAAAAGGCACTGCAACGAATGTCAGAACGTTTAAATATGTGAGGAAAGTCAGCAGGGCGAAGGAAAGCTTTGTCAGTCAACACATAGGCGGGGGGTGCTTTGATCATTTTGGCCAGTGAACCAGTGGACTGGGGTTGCTTTCACAGTACAGCACTATGTGCCTACGACTTGAGACGTGGAAGAAAAGGTGCAGCTCAAATCAACAAGAATCCCCGTCTTATTTTGAGAAGAAATTAGATGTAAATAAGGGAGAAAAGCGAGATGTATACTTAGACACAAAGTGTTAAAAGGCAGACACAGAATCAGGTTATAAGTTATTAGGCTTCCACAGTGCATCAGCTGCTTCCACGTCTATTTAATAAATACACAGAGCGTCAAAAAAAGAAACTTTGGTAAGCATTGTTTTTATTACATCCGCTTCTTTGTAGAGATGCACCAAAAAGTTGGCTGAAGACTGGAATCTCACGGTTTTCAGCTCAAATCGGCCCTGACCGGGTGTCCGGCTGGTTGGAGACGCCAAAACAAAAAAAAAAGTCTGATCAGTGAAGGCATCGCATTAAAAGCTACCAGATGTGCTGACGACAACACTCTGCGCTGCGGTCTACTGTCGGAAGAAGTCTCACAGTTAGCCATTTTTTTTGTATCTGTGAGGCAATTAAAATGAAGTCAGGGAATCAAAGAGATCTCGGAGACATTCGAGGAAACTGTGTTATTTACACCATCTGTTTCATGTAGGCTGCGAGAAACAGAGGCAGATTAAAAGGAAGGGTAATTGGGATACAACAAAGTTGAAAGAGTTTTATCTTTTTAACCTTTTAAACTTTTGCCTGTCGTAGAAAATGCCTCATTTGGAAATACTGGCAGCCTTTTTGAAAATCTCAGAGTCGGGTTCGGATCGACGTTCTCCAGAATTGATCCTGGAGACTGTTGCTATGCTAATCACTAATATGTAAGGCTAACTGATGTAATACTTTTTGTCCTTTTTATATAAACAGTGCAACCTCGGTTTATAGCAACTTGTCGCTCACACACACACTGAGATATTGCCTCTGCTCCTAATAGGAATAATAGGAATAATTAACCACTCTGGATACATTTTCAGTGCCGTTTTATCTCCTTATATTAAGATGAATCGCTATCAGCAGGTCAAAGCCTTCAGTAGTTTGGTAACTGGCCACAAATTTCTTATTGGTGCATCTCTACTTCTTCAGGGTCTCTCTCTTTTTTTCCTTCTTCTTCTACCCATAAGGGGACTGCCGTTGGTGGAAAAGCTCCAGCACAGAGTGTGTAGACGGTTTGATTTATGGCTCTCATGCACGCAGACGTAACATTAGCAGGTTTCACAGTTCAGTCGATAAGTGTCTGGACGTTAACTCTGACGCTCTCATTCGCACGTTCACAAGTTCACGCGTGATTTTTTATTTATTTTTTTTAGCCCCGCTTGCACACGCGAGCCGTCACTTCAGGGAGTAGAGCAGTTCGGCCGTGTGGCAGAGAGACAGCGGGTGAGCGGTGGAGAAGTACTGACAGCACAGCCAGTCCTCCAGCTCCGCGTTCCTCTCCGGCTCCAGCGAGCGCTCGGCAAACTTCATCATCAGCAGGGCCCTCTTCACGTCCAGCCAGTTGAGGAGGCCCTCGTTGCGGGAGCCGTCGACAAAGACCCCGCCTCGCCGGTGCCGTTCCCACTGCTGCTCCATCAGGTCTTTCCGGGGTCCCCACAGCAGGCTCTGGAGTATCCGCTTAGCCTCCTGGATGTGGATGCGCTTGATGGGGTCCGGCTGCAGGAGGAGCTGTGCGAGTTTCTGGAGGCCCGAAGAGTAGATGGAGACGGGAGGGACCGGGGGCAAGTCCTCGCAGCGGTAGTCCTGTTCCCTCAGCGCCGGGCTCACCTCAAACGGGTTGGGCTGGTGGAGAAGCTCGTAGATCAAGATGCCCGTCTGGAACTCGTCAAATTTGCGATACTGAGCGGCGGAGACGATCTCGGGCGCCAGTCTGGCGTGATCGCGCTTAATGCGGGGGTCCCCGTTGGTCGACGCCGCGTCCTCTGCCGAGCGACGCTTGGCCTTGGCGAAGTTGCTGATGAGGAGACGGGGAAGATGGCGCTGGCCGTCTCCGGCAGCCGCGCCGTTACAGACGCTGCCGTCGGCGGCGCCCTGCTGGGTTAGGTGGGAGGGCCTGTGCTGGTGAGGGACCAGAAGCAGGTTCTCCAGACACAGATCGCGGTGCGTGACCCCGTGCTCCTTCAGGTGCTCCAGGCCGTTGCAGAGCTGCAAAAGCAGGAAGCAAACGCGGCGCTCGTAGATCTCGGGGTGAGTTTTGTGGAACGCCTCCCACTCCCTAACAAAGTCGGCAGCGGTCTGGTAGGGAATCTCGGGGGTTATGACCACCACCCTCTCCTGCTCCGCCTGCTGACCCTGAGCGGGCGCGGCGCACTGGGGCAAAGCAGGAGGCGGCGCAGCGGGCACAGAGCCCTCGTCTGAAGGCAGCATGCTCTGGGGAACACAGGCGAGGAAGTGACCGCAATCTTGCTGGATGTTAAAGTGAGGAGGGATGCTCTGCTGCACCGTCAGACCGTAGAGATGGCCCTGCTTGGCCTCAATGGATGAACTCTTACAGATCTGTAGAGCAAATGACACAAGGCAGGAGTGAGAAAGGACAAAGACACTGCATTGTCAAAAGGTAAAGACATTTCTGTTAGTGATGCGTCCTCAGTTCTGAAAAAATATTTGCCAACCTTTTTTGTTTTGACACTTTTTTTAAAAAAAAGAAAAGCTTTCAAAATGGATATTTCAGGATTTATTTTAGATCTAAGGCATTTCATATCGTGGCTGCCGAAGGCGACGCTTAGAATCTTCATCCATCCATCATCTATTCCTTCATTGGCCGATAGTACACCGAGTACACCCCGGACAAGTTGCCAGTTCATCACAACACCAGGCATCTTCATCTAGTGTAAACACAGAGGAGTTGGACCCAAAGGCTGAAGCTAACACCAACGTGGTCTTTGACCTTCTTAAGAAAAAAAAAAACAAGCCTAGGCATAAAAAGCATCCCAGCAGTTTTAGTAAACGGTATTCTATCAGCCTATTGCTGGACTGTGGTTTACAAAGATCCTCCTGCGTGACTAAGAGTGGACCGTGTAAAGCTTTCCTGGTCACAGAAATTTAATAAATAAGTAAAGCTAATGTAAAAAGCAAAAAAAAGTATAATAGTTTAAGTTAGAGTGATTTTAAAAGTTTGAAATATAGCCTTTGCCCTAAACAGTTGTGACATTTCTTGAGTTGAAGCTGTTCTTAGTACTTGTTTCACACAGAACGATCTTTGGTGGTGCACCACCTCCGTTTACTTTGCGCATAATAATCTGCTCCTTCGCAAACAACCGTCCAGTGCAAACATGATGGCGGTCAGGATGCATAAACCACAATATATGTTTTTGAGACCGCAGTTGATTGAAGCCTGCTTCGGTTTTTGCCCCCCCCGGAGCCTCCTCTCATTTCTTTTAGGGCAAATTATTAGCAGCTCACAATCTTTTCAACAGAAACTTAAATACATGTTGAACTATCCCTTTAAGTTTCCTAAAAGGCGTCTTAAACAGAAACACCCGACACGACCAAAACCCTTCTCGTAAAATTTTAACAGCGTTTTTATTGCGGCCGTGGTCCGATGTTTGATCGCCCCGAAAAACAATTATGGGGCATCAACATGTCTAAAAAAAAAAAAAAAAAAAAAAAAGTAGACAACACAGGCATCCAGTTAAATACAAACAGACTGTAGCTCCATATATTATTAGCATTTCTGAAAGATGCTCCCATGCTGCACTGTGTATGTGTTTGAGGGTTTTGCCTTGACAACGGTGGTTTGTCTGACTGTAAATCCTTCCTGGAATGTAAAGATTAATTGTGGCTGGAGATATTAGGCAAGAGTCTGTGAGGCTAGCCCGTGTTGTAACGCATGCAACACAAAGAGCTCCTGCTTTGAACAGCAATAATGACCCGGGCGCAAAGATCAGTGAGAATGAGTCCACACCCTGCCCGCCGCTTGTTTACTCTACGGGGTTTGAAGGTTTGCGCTGCGTTGGCACCGTCCCATCTGTAAACCAACAATGCTGAAGCCACATGGTTTTCATTTCTACATCTTTTCTTTAAAAAACACGTTTTATGCGTTCACACCCACCAGTGAATAAGGCTTGACAGGACAACCGCTCAGACGCATTTCTTACAAGCCTTCGTTTATTGCTCTCTGCCTTAACTTCATGTAAACCTTTCAAAAAAAAAGTTTGAATAATCTTCTCTTTTCTTTAATTCAAAGTTACTAATATTTGCTCTCTATTTTACAGCTTATTTTTCTATCGCTGTATCAAACCATGAGTCCAGAAAACCTCCAAAGGAAAGTGTGCACAAGGCATCCTAATAAGACACCCCTAACACCTAAACGGATTGATTGTTTTCAATATGGAGAAACAGTTGCTGCGTTATGAGAGAAACAATGATGATAGAGCTCTTCACCCATATCTCTACAGAGCCCACCCACTCTGTGGAGCAGGTGCCCCCGGAGATAACCCGACAACAGCGGATGGAGTGATAAGGTGACCTTATCACTCCATCTGCTGATCATTTTTGTAACTGGCTCTTACTTCAGGAAAGACGCATTTTATTTTTGGCTGCATTTGCTATGATGCTGTAACCCAACTCTCGGCAGACGGACGTAGTTCCGCAGAGCTCCACACATCCATCCAGGATCGCTCCATTGGAGATGTATTTCAGAAGGAGGGGCCTCATCAAAAATCCTTGCATATGATTGGATGAACGACTTGTCCGTCGTCTTTACTGATGTACTTCAACCACTCACATAGAAACCAATCTGTGGCGGTGACGTTAGGGAAGACCAAGGTCTCGCCAAACCTGGTCAGGAGAAGGGCGAAAATACCGTTTCCACTAACAAAAACTGTTCTCTGGCGTTCTACTATCCATCCATCCATCCATCCATCCATCCATCCATCCTCTTCCGCTTATCCGGGGTCGGGCCGCGGGGGTAGCAGCTTCAGTAGGTAGGACGTCTCTCCCCGGCCACTTGGGCCAGCTCCTCCGGGGGAACCCAAGGCGTTCCTAGGCCAGCCGGGAGACATAGTTCCTCCAGCGTGTCCTGGGTCTTCCCCTGGGCCTCCTCGCGGTGGGACGTGCCAGGAACACCTCACCAGGGAGGCGTCCAGGAGGCATCCTGACCAGATGCCCGAGCCACCTCAACTGGCTCCTCTCGACAAGGAGGAGCAGCGGCTCTACTCTGAGTCCTCCCCGGATGACTGAGCTCCTCACCCTATCTCTAAGGGAGAGCCCAGACACACTATGGAGAAAACTCATTTAGGCTGCTTGTATCCAAAGCTGGTGTTCTACTAAATAATTAATATTCGGTGAATTGGACAACACTGATGAAAAAGCAGTATCAATGTTACCGCTTGCTTCCTCGCTACGAGCCTGTCTACGAGCTTGTCTCAATCCAAACTGTTGCTTCTCTGATACGGCAACATCTACGAAAATCCCGCCCAGTGATCCCGTTTGGCTCGGCCATTTTATGTGGTAATGAAATCCCTCCCAATGGCAGTGATTACAGATGGATGGTGTTGACGCCGTGTGGAGCTCGGCGGAACTACATCCACCTGGCAAGAGTCAGGTTAATGATGCTGTAGTATCATTATAATAGTTATTATGGTTATTGATGGGTAACCCATAGTGATGTCTGGAGGATAATGATTTATTGTTGAGGAGGCTGCTGGAGGGAGGATGCACGCTATACAGTGTGTTTGGAGAGAGAGACGCTGGGCAGCAGAACCATTTCCGAGCATACCTGACCAGAGCTGACTGTGCAGTATTGGCCGATACCATACCAATACCAATACCATCTGTTTGAAATTGATGTGTGTGTGTATACATAAAAAGAACTGCATACTACTTAGGGTAGTAGAACTTTTTATTGCCTACCTGCAATGGGTGACAATAGTTGAATAAACTTTTGGCTCTTAAAGGCCAAAATAGTGCAACATTTGTGAAACTATAACATGTATAATAATTGTGCAACAGTAAGACAGTAAAATTAAATTAATAATTGAATAATCTCATTTAAACCCTGAGTTTTGGCTCAAATGCCAAAATAGTGCAACTTTCATGAACTTATATAACATGTATAATAGTAGTCGGGAGAGAGAAGGCTGCGTTCAAGTGACATACAAACATCAAAATGGTATCGGTGCCCTATTTGTTGGTACTCGCCGATACCGATACCACCATTTTAGTGCTGGATCAGAGCCCCGTCCGATACTGGTATCGGTGCAACACTAGCAAAAACTCCCCCTGCTGCTGGTGTGTTTAAACATGCAGCCGCGGACCGATTTTCCACATTTGAATCAAGACACCTAGAAACTGTGTTTTTTTGGGGGGAGTTTTGTTTCAGCATAAAATTCTAACTAAACTGTTTTCTTTTTGGCAAGGTTAGCATCCTTTCTATTACAGTGATGGCTGGGACAGAAAGTTTGAAAAAAACCCTATGATGAGTTACTGAGGAGGTGAAAATACATGATGGCGCTGCAACAGTGACATGATTAAAAATGGGATAAAAATTAGATTAAAAAAATGCAAACAATGTACTGATGTCCCTTTACTAAAAGAAATAAAGTTTTTATAGTTTCGCTTTAATTGCTCAACGACTCACCAGCTGTTCCTACATTCATCAGTTGAACTTATTGTATGTGAATTACATAATTTAGTTAGTATTTGTGGTTTACCTTTACAGCGTAGGAGTTCCTGGGGTCCAGGGCGCAGGCGGCAGAGTAGTACACAGCATCTCCGGCATTGCAGCTCGGCTTGTTAGACGTGAGCCTGAACAGTGACCAGTTGCTCTCGTCGAACCTCAGCGGATTCTTCTGGGAGCGAGTGAAGTGATCCTCACATTTTAGAGCCAAGCGTCGTAGGGACTCGGCATACAAGCCGCCCAGTTTGGAGTACACGCCCTCCCTGCTGTCGATGTTGCTCAGAAGAGTCTGGAGCTGCAGGCTGGAGCCGAGGTTCGGCGCCGAGCCCGCCTCCGCGGCCGAGAAGGGTGCGCTGAGCTGGGGGGAGGACAAGCAGGTGATGCTGGTCCGGCAGTGCACGCCCAAACGCCCCGGAGCCTTCTGCGGCTCATCCAGCGTCCGGGACCTGGAGGGCCGGGACAGAGGGAGGTGACAACGCTCCAGGGACTCGTTGGAGGAGAAAACGGGCCGGGGGTCGACGGGGCTCGACGGCAGGCTGGCGCGGGAGCCGGCGTCGGCGGAGCGGCACACGTTGCTCTCCGAGCCGGCGAACGGGAGGCGCGGGTAGGCTCGGACGAAGGGTTTCCCGTTGGCGCTGTCCGGAGCCGACACGGTGCGGTTGACCATCTTCTTCTCCGGCAGAGGAGGCGGCTGGTTGCTCAGGTTGCTGAAGGAGGACGAGTGAGGAGAACCAGCAGCTGATCCCGCCGCGGGGGTTCTGGGAAAAGGCGACGAACAAGACGTCCGTGCCGCATCCTGACACCCTGAGAAGAAAGACAATTACATTAGTGCCTTTTGCTTTGATCTCAGTCAGATTCAGTCAGGGTTTTTTTTTAATTAGCAATTTCTTGTAGTAAAAAAGAAAATAATTACTTGTTCTGTCAGACAACTAAGACAAGAAAACTGCTTTCAAAGTGTTATTCTCATTCATTATAGCCCTCGTTTGACTCGCTCATGAATTTGTCACGGGCCGTCAACCTCATTTGTCCGTCTGAACTCTTCCTCGACTGCTCGGCTTCAAACACGTACCTCGTTTCCTCAAAAGAGCTGGAAATTTCCACAATCTCTGGTTCGGGCCAACGCTCAAAACACCTTCCGCCCGACTGTGATCCATTCGGCTCAATCAAAAAAAGACTTGGCATTACGCTTAAGGAGGCAGACGGCAAGGTAATTGTGCTGTGCAGTCTTCAACGACTGCTTTCACAGTGAGGACAGGAACGTAGAGGCAGGGGAAAAAAAAAAAAAAGAAAAAGGAAGCACTCTGTAGGATGTAGCCAAGCCCTCCTTTTCCTCGTTATCAGAGTCCATAATTATCTCTTCAAACAGCGTTGCACAGGAAGTCGCCACAATTACAAGAGTCTGAGAGCCGGCGAGGTTTAAAGCCGATCCGCCAAGGACAAATGCCTCTCGCTGTGAGCCACGTCGCAGGTTTGTAGACTTTAGAAATCTTAAAACACACCCAGTCATAACAAAACGAAGGAGGGCGAGCGATAAGCGGGCAAACATAACCTTGCAGCGCTCCCTTTCCTCTCACAGGGAGTTGAATGTGATGAGCTAACCCACCCCCCCCCTCCCCCTATAAACATGAGACAATGCCCTGGATTCCCTGTGCATGTCCCTGTCGGAGTAAATCCTCTTAGCGGGACTTGATTTGTTGTGACTGACTTACCAGTGTCAGCTGTCAGGTTGTCAGTGGATGCAGCCGGCAGGCTGATGCTGCCCAGGGTCCGGACGGACGACGCCGAGCTCTCTGCTGACCCCTGCTTGCTGCTGCTGCAGTTCAACTCCACGGTGCTGCCACTCATTTTACCACTCACCCTGGAAGAGATAAGAGAAGTGAATTAAAGAAACGAGGGAACGGAAGTCCTCTCTGAACTGCTTTTGAGGTGATTGGTTAGGGGGGGAAACCACCGGCCAGGCCCTCAGCAACATCTGCATCTTTGCTGCAGAGATGGCGGTGTTTTGATGCGACTGTTTGTAAATGTGGAACCGAGTCACTTCCTTCTTGACTTTAAAAAAAAAAAAAAAAAAAAAAAAAAAAAAAAATCCCTTATGGTACTTATAAATCTAGGTAGGGGAAAGGGTGTCAGGACTCAGACAGCAGGGCTGTGCAGCTCCCGGCCAGTCCTGCTATTTTCCCTTCACAGGTGTTCGTGGTTGACTGGTGGGCGGAGACGCACACCTGCGACTCATCCAGCAGCACTCGACTGACTACAAGAACAGCGTTCGAACAGCGAGAGGACGCCAGAGTGTTTTCGTTGCGGTATGCTTCAGCAGCCACGACCTCTCGCCAGTTCTTCCCTCGATGCTAAAGCTTTGTCTCTGTGTTTCCCTAAAGGTTACCTTCTCGAGCTCCAAGATCCCCTTCGTGACTCATCTGTTCCCTCGACCTCCTCCCGAGTCGAGCCCGGATCCAAGGCTCACTCCTACGACCTCCGGTTCCCCTCGCTGTTCAGGATCCCGGTGCCACGGTGCTGCTCGGACCTCCTCGCCCCGCTCAACGGCAACCCGAACACCTGCCATCAACATCAAGCTGAGTCCTTACACACACAACCCTCCCGGCCGTGTACTCTCGCACCTTGTGGTAAGCTTACGCTCTGTAGTTATCTCTGTTAGCCTATGCTAGCACTAACCACTTACCTTACTCCTAGAACGATCCGGTTCCCCGTTCCCGAGCCTGCCCGAGCCGTCTCCTCGTTCCCCAGACCGTCCCACTGTCTCTGAGTTATCCTCCCGTCCGCAGACTGGTTCTGCTGTCTGAACCTCTCGAGTGAATAAAATTCTTAACTTATACCTGTGTAACCGAGTGTGATTCTGCATGTGGGCCCGACACCTTAAACCTAACATGACAGAAGAACACTCTGGCCTCCAGTTCGACCCAGCAGACACACTCGGTGGGACCGTAGCGGCCCAGCAGGATCAAATTAGGGGGCTGGAATCCACCGTTCTGGGCCTGCAAGGCCAGTTGCAGAGTTTAGCCGGCCAGATTAGCCAGCTTACCGCTATGCTAAGCGCTAACCAGCAGCCTCCTGTTCCGGCTTCGCCCGGCCCCGCCCCTGAGCCTGTCGTCCCTCCTGCAACGTCATCACCCGGTACAGAAACCTCCTCCCCTTCTCCGGAGAAATTCTCCGGAGACAGCGGAGATTGTGGAGGATTTTTGTTTCAATGCACTTTAGTTTTTAACCGATCCCCGCGTTTATTTGCCCAAGACGAGGCTAAGATCACTTTTATTTTACGGTTACTTACGGGTCGCGCTCTTAGATGGGCTGAGGCACGTTTCCCTGACTGCCAACAGTTTGGTGTTACTTTTGATGAGTTTTTGGCTGAGTTTAAGATGATCTTCGCCGCAGAGGCAGACCAGGTTCAGGACTCCAGGCGACTGTTGGCTCTCCGACAGCGGGGTAGACGTTTGGCTGACTTTGCCATCGAGTTCCGCACACTGGCCGCCGCGGCTGGCTGGGAGCAGCGCGCGTTGAAGACTGTGTTCTTCCAGGCATTAGACGAGTCCCTTAAGGACGAATTAAGCCGCCAAGAGGAACCAGCTACGCTCAATGAGTTTATCTCACTAGCTATCCGCCTAGACAATCGTCTCCGTTCCCGCTCAAAGAATCGCCCTCTCGGACCGCTCGCTCCTCGGCCACAGTACCACGAGCGAGACCCCCCTAGACCCGCTGATCCTCCGCTGCCGCCACCCGAACCCATGCAGTTGGGCCGGGTTCGGCTCACCCCTGAGGAAAGAGAGCAGCGCATGAGTTCAAGGCTGTGCTTGTATTGTGCCTCCGCTGCTCATTATGTTAGGAACTGCCCTGAACGGCCAAAAGATCAGGTCCGTCGGTAATAACGGAGGTACCGACGGACCAACCTAAGTTAACTTGTTCGTCTCCTCCGCGGCTTTGCCTAAGAGCAACCATTGTTTCTCCTCGAGCTACCCTTTCGTTATCCGCCCTAGTTGATTCAGGGTGTGATTTTAATTTGATTGACAGCTCTTTCGCCCGACGGGCGGGGCTGAAGATTTTTCCTCTCGATTCGCCACTTCATGTTTCGGCCTTAGATGGAGGAGATCTCCCGAGTATTTCCTACAGAACCCAGCCGTTTGAGTTAGTTATTTCTGGTAATCACAGAGAACGGCTTTCCTTTTTTGTTTTTCCCGTAAAACATGCCCCGTTGGTTCTCGGCGTCCCCTGGCTGCAACAGCACAATCCCCACATTAACTGGGTGGACCATCGGGTGGAGTCCTGGTCGTCTAACTGCCATGCAGTCTGTTTACAGTCTGCGGTCCCTTCTTGTCAGGCCCCGCCGCAGCCGCCCCTTCAGGCAGATCCTGAGTCCCTAAGATCGGTGCCTGAGTGCTATCACGACCTCAGGCAGGTTTTCAGTAAATCTCAAGCCTGCTCCTTGCCCCCGCATAGGCCCTACGATTGCGCTATAGATCTCCTGCCGGGTGCCCCGCTGCCGGCCAGCCGTCTCTATAATATTTCTCAGGCGGAGCGTCAGGCTCTAGAAAAGTATATTAAGGAGTCCCTGGCTGCCGGGCTTATCCAGACCTCTTCCTCGCCGTTAGGGGCAGGATTCTTTTTTGTTTCTAAGAAGGACGGTTCTCTACGTCCCTGTATTGATTATCGAGGTCTTAATGCTATTACGGTGAAGAATAGGTATCCCCTTCCCCTTCTCTCCTCGGCCCTTGAACCGGTTCAGTCAGCTACAGTCTTTTCCAAATTAGATCTACGTAACGCTTACCACTTGGTGCGGGTCCGCCGGGGGGGACGAGTGGAAGACAGCCTTCAAGACTCCTTTGGGTCATTTTGAGTACCGAGTCATGCCTTTCGGCCTATGCAACGCCCCTGCCGTCTTCCAAGCCCTAGTGAATGACGTCCTCCGAGATTTCCTAAATGTGTTTGTGTTCGTCTATCTAGACGACATCCTTATTTATTCTCGTAACCTCTCTGAGCATCAACAACATGTGCGCCTAGTCCTCCAACGCCTGCTTGAGAACAAGTTATTTGTTAAGGCTGAAAAGTGTGAATTTCACAAGTCCTCAGTAACCTTCCTTGGTTTAATTCTAGAAGGAGGACGAGTTCGTTCGGACCCCGAAAAGATCAAGGCAGTCCTTGAATGGCCAGTCCCCGAAACCAGGAAGCAGCTCCAACGTTTCCTGGGGTTCGCCAACTTTTACAGGCGCTTCATCCGGGGTTATAGCCAGATCGCCGCTCCCCTTCACTCCCTCACCTCAGTCAAAGTACCCTACATATGGAATCCCCAAGCTGACTCAGCGTTCGCCGATCTCAAGAAGAGATTCTCTCAGGCCCCTGTCCTTGTTCACCCCGATCCGAAGAAGCAGTTCATCGTTGAGATTGACGCCTCCGATACGGGAGTCGGAGCAGTGCTTTCCCAGAATTCAGACCCAGACCATAAGCTACATCCCTGTGCCTTTTTCTCCCGACGCCTAACCCCAGCAGAACGAAACTACGACGTCGGGGACAGAGAGCTGCTCGCCATCAAGCTCGCCCTGGAGGAGTGGCGCCACTGGCTTGAGGGGTCCGAGCAGCCCGTTCACGTCTGGACCGACCATAAGAACCTGGCCTACATTCAAACAGCGAGGAGGCTAAACCCCAGGCAGGCCCGCTGGTCCCTCTTCTTTTCTCGGTTTAACTTGTCCATCTCATACCGCCCCGGTTCCAAGAACCTGAAACCAGACGCCCTGTCTCGCCTTCACTCTCCCCCCGACTCGGAGGAGGAACCAGCCACTATCATCCCTCCATCCTGTGTTTTTGGTGCCCTCCAGTGGGAGATCCAGGATTTGATTACTCAGGCTCTGCGGACTGAACCTGACCCCGGAACCGGACCTCCTGGCCGATTGTTTGTTCCCACTTCCGTCCGTCCCCGAGTCCTACAGTGGGCCCATTCTGAGAAGTTCTCCGCGCACCCTGGCATCCACCGTACCCACACGTTCATCTCCCGTCATTTTTGGTGGCCCTCCTTATCCCGTGACGTCAAGACCTTTGTCCTCTCTTGCCCCGTATGTGCACAGAACAAGCCATCTAACCGACCGCCTGCGGGTCTCCTACAGCCCTTACCCATACCTGAGCGCCCCTGGTCCCACATAGCCCTGGACTTTGTCACCGGTCTTCCCCCGTCCCAAGGAATGACAACCATTCTCACTATAATCGACCGTTTTTCTAAAGCCTGTCACCTAATCCCACTCCGAAAGCTTCCCTCAGCACTTCAAACGGCCCAGCTCCTGGTCAGACACGTTCTCCGCCTCCACGGAATTCCGCAGGAGGTTCTGTCTGACCGTGGTCCACAGTTTGTTTCTCGTGTGTGGAGGGAGTTTGCCGTGGCCCTGGGTGCCCGGTATACTTTAACCTCCGGTTATCACCCACAGACCAACGGTCAGACAGAACGTCTGAACCAGGAGCTGGAAGCCGCCCTCCGTTGTCTCACTTCTCAGAACCCAACTGACTGGAGTAAGTTCCTCCCTTGGGTCGAATATGCGCACAATAGCCATGTTTCCTCAGCCACTGGTTTATCCCCCTTTGAAGTGTCTTTAGGTTATCAGCCTCCTCTACTCCCAGAAGACAACTCACGTATCACAGTCCCCTCAGTAAAGGACCATATCGCCCGTTGTAAGCAGTATTGGAACCAGACCATCCAAGCCCTCAAGAACACTGCCGAGACCAATCGCCGATTCGCTGACCGGAGGCGCGTCCCTGCCCCCAGTTACCATCCCGGTCAGCGAGTCTGGCTTTCCACCCGAGACCTCCCCTCCCGAGCAGCCTCCAAGAAGCTGTCCCCACGTTTCACCGGCCCTTACGAGATCATCTCCATTGTCAGCCCCACAACTGTCCGTCTCCGTCTCCCATCTCACTCCCGAGTTCATCCAACGTTCCACGTCTCTCAAATCAAGCCCGTCGTCTCCAGCTCCTTGTGCCCTCCGGCCGAACCCCCTCCACCCGCCCAGGACCATCATGGGCGCCGCATCCAGCGGATCGTGACCTCCCGTCGGCGTGGTAAGGGGTTTCAATACCTCGTGGACTGGGTTGGCCGCGGTCCCGAGGATCGGACATGGCTCGCCGGCTCCTCCATCCCGGATCAGTCTCTTATCGACTCCTTCCGTTCCTCCCGTCCCTCCTCGTCATCCTCGGAATCGCCAGGTGGCGATCCTTGAGGGGGGGGTGGTGTCAGGACTCAGACAGCAGGGCTGTGCAGCTCCCGGCCAGTCCTGCTATTTTCCCTTCACAGGTGTTCGTGGTTGACTGGTGGGCGGAGACGCACACCTGCGACTCATCCAGCAGCACTCGACTGACTACAAGAACAGCGTTCGAACAGCGAGAGGACGCCAGAGTGTTTTCGTTGCGGTATGCTTCAGCAGCCACGACCTCTCGCCAGTTCTTCCCTCGATGCTAAAGCTTTGTCTCTGTGTTTCCCTAAAGGTTACCTTCTCGAGCTCCAAGATCCCCTTCGTGACTCATCTGTTCCCTCGACCTCCTCCCGAGTCGAGCCCGGATCCAAGGCTCACTCCTACGACCTCCGGTTCCCCTCGCTGTTCAGGATCCCGGTGCCACGGTGCTGCTCGGACCTCCTCGCCCCGCTCAACGGCAACCCGAACACCTGCCATCAACATCAAGCTGAGTCCTTACACACACAACCCTCCCGGCCGTGTACTCTCGCACCTTGTGGTAAGCTTACGCTCTGTAGTTATCTCTGTTAGCCTATGCTAGCACTAACCACTTACCTTACTCCTAGAACGATCCGGTTCCCCGTTCCCGAGCCTGCCCGAGCCGTCTCCTCGTTCCCCAGACCGTCCCACTGTCTCTGAGTTATCCTCCCGTCCGCAGACTGGTTCTGCTGTCTGAACCTCTCGAGTGAATAAAATTCTTAACTTATACCTGTGTAACCGAGTGTGATTCTGCATGTGGGCCCGACACCTTAAACCTAACATGACAAAGGGTACATTTGTTTTCACATTAAATGGTCAGGTGTAGTTCCGCTTCCTCACAGAGAGGTACGCTTCTTCGTTCAGAGCTGATTTATTGCCGCAAACAGACAAAAGGCCCCGATGAAAACCGGGTTTTCTGAAGCATGTGACTAGTCCGAGCCCTGGAACTTCTGCTGAACTCTAACCACTGTGGCCACGAACAGATTAAAAAAATAAATAAAAACAATAATAAGAAGAGAGCATTCCGCAAGATGTCCCAACATTCCCAAGATTAAGTGTTTCACTGCATGAGTCAAAAGGAAAAAGCAATTCAACAATCTATCAAAAGCTCCACCAGCAAAAAGACCCCCGGGTCATCGCTTTTTATTTCAATGTTCTCCCTTGGCTACAGGCAGGAATATAACAAATATTTCAGCTGGAGGCTTCATAGTAAATCCCCTTGAATCAATGCTATGCAGAATATTCATTTAGAGAAATTATAACAGCTATTCTTTTGGTTGTTTTTCCTGGACTGATCCACCATATCCATAAACTCTTAAAAAAAAAATTAGTGTTTAAGCACAATAATGCGACCATGTTTGCTGTGTCCTTCACAAGGCTTGTGGGAAACTGGACTTCTTTCAGCAATGGCTTTCCTCTCGCCACACATCCATAAAGGCAAGCTTTACATTTGGAGCGCACAACTTAATAGTTGCCTTCTGACTGAGCAGTGGATCTCCGCAGCTCCTCCAAAGCCACTGTGAGCCAACCTTGCTCTGATTAATGCCCTCGCTGCCCGAATCTTTCCATTTTTAGATGATGTTCCAGACCTGTCCGGTCAGTTCTATGCCTTTTATTGTAATGTTGGATAACTAATGTTCTCTTTACAGAACAGCAGTATGTATACTGAGATTGTATTGCACATAGTCAACAGAGTAAATAGTCCACCTATTTAAGTGGCTTTTTCAAAAGGCAGTTAGTTGTACTGGATTTATTTTAAGGATACAATGTGTGAATACAAGTGCACACATTTTTACATTTCTGTTGCAAAAAAGAAAAAACAAAATCCACCAACATTGAAAAAGACACATTGTTCCTTCCACTTTACATTTATGCACTACTTTGCACGTAAAATCGTTTTAAAATGCGTTATAATTTGTAACTGTTGTATGACAAAATGTGGAAAAAAAAGTTTACTGTGTCGAATATCCCTCTGCAGAACCCTTTCAGTCATGCAGAATTTGTTTCACGATGCCAAGTGTGACATAAAATACCACCCAAATATTCTTTAAAGCATGTCATGTTATTCCTTTTAACATTTGAGGGAGAAGCATCGCCTCTCTCCTATTCTCCTTCCTGACTGGCATGATGGCCGCTCATAACGCCAACGAAAAGGGTACGCGAGCAGAGTTTCAGTCCGGGAGGGGGACCAATTAGGCCGACTGACAGCCATTTACTCGTCTCATTATACACCTCAATGGCTCGTGGTGGAATGGGGGGGCTGGAACCCGTTCCTCTCGATCATCATCACTCCCCTCTGCCATTTCGAAATGACTCCTTCACGACTTCAATTCCAACATAAATCAGCAGAACAAACACAAGAGGAGGAGAGAAGCAGCGGAGTGCATGGGGGGGGGGGGGGGGGGGGGGGGGGGGACAAAGGGTGAGGTATCCTCTCTGTGGCCAGTGTGCTCAAGGATCCGCTATCATTTTGCAGACAAAAGAGGTGTGATGAAAGGCAGAGGAAGTGCTGAGGCGCAGGACAAATGGTAATGGGTGTAGGGATTGCAAGTCTCTGAGCGTCACTGCATTTATCTCTCAGGCCGAGCACATTTGCGTCCAAAACATGCATGAAAAAAAAAAAAAAAAAAAAAAAAAAAGTCATGCCGTTGCAAAAAGGTGCACGGATTAATGCGTTTTCTCAAGACCTTACGGTCTTTCCCATGAATGGAATGCCAGCCTTTAGCCTAAACATCCCGGCTGCCTATTTCCTCTAAGCAGATTTAATCATCCTCCTTGGCGGCATGAGATGATGTGATTGCTATGATAAGTTTGTCAAGCAAGGTGTCGTCTCTCGTCAACCTTAAAGCCACACCGATTGCAAATAGCTACTGCATTACAGAGGGCGATAGTCTCCATCTGTTTATACACACGCCGAGTCCCGACGTTGTCTTAAAAAAGCAGGGCAACAGGAGCCTGTCTGACTTTAAAAACAGATCAGACTGGAGTTACACGTGGCTGGCAGCAGATAGCCCTCTGGGTTAAATGAGACACAAGCTAAGCTGCAGCCGTGGCGTTGTTGTGACTCATTCAACTAGTTTTCCTTCCTGTGTCGAAATTAGAAGCCCTCTCTGTGGTAAAACATACGACCAGAAACCATCCGAGAAGCACGTTTCTCCACATACCGTCTAGTGTGCAAAAGTTCACAATCACGGCTTTTTTTTTTTAAAAACGGCAGATTCAGGCCTGCGACATCTACTCAGCGCACTTTGCATGCCAATAAGATGTTCGGTCTGTTGGGCAGCGTCTCACTGCAGTAGATGCCCACTCCTGATAGAGGCCCCCAAGATGCAGAAAAGGTCGCATGGAGAGTTGGAAGCACAGCTGCACAAAGAGGGGAATGAGGAAAAGGTGGATTTCTCACAACTGAGTTGTTGAAGCTTTTAAAAACACTGACATTGCCATTGCGTAATTTCCCATTATCATACTTCCCTAATGCACATTAGATCACTAAGGATTTTATATTTAAATTTTTTTTTAAATTATCTTAACTTCGTACACTGAAGAGATCAGTATGGTTCATGCATGGGCTGGAATGAGATTCTCAAAGTAGGAAGGCCTTGAATAAAAATACCGCAGTTTCGGGAAACAATGACATTCACTCAAAAAAAGGTAAGTAAAAAATATAGAAGATAATCTGATTGCTTTCATTTGATACACAAAAAGCAACAATTATTTCCACGGCCGCAAAGATAATATAATGTTACGGATGGGCAGAAATATATTACAGTATTTTGAGCTACTGAATTAGCTTTGATTACCACCCTTAAAACTATTTTTTAAAGGCGTTACTAAAAGTAGTTGCTGTTAACTCTTCTTCTGTCTCCATTCCTGGTGGGAGGAGCCTATTATTTCAGTCAACAGTGACATCTTGTATTCACAGTTTTAAACAACAGTCTGCCATGAACAACCTCCCTCCAATGGGAGGCTTACCATCTTTGTGATTAAGTGACTTATTTATTCAGTAGCATATATTTAAAAGTCTTGTGAACACAACACAGCGCCTGTCAGAGACTGAGGAGAAGAGGAAAGCAGCCAAGCTAAAACCAGGAAATACGTCCACGTGAAGCAGCCTCTAAAAAAGGATAAAAAGACTAATGCAACAGTGACAGATGGACAAACACGTAGATGAAAAAGCAAGTCAGATGTTCGTAAAACCTGCATTGCATAGAAATCAAGTATAACTATGGCTACTTCTTTCTTTGTGCACACTAGTATGCACATCTTGAGGCAATTAAACCCCGGCATGAAAAAAAAGTTTAATTAAAGCAGAGTAAGTATAAGAAACGGTGGTGTGGGGTAACACAAGGAAAGCGAAAGAAGGTACAGCCTGATATTATGGAGATTCTGTAACCTTTAATACTGCTTCACCTGCGCCACAATCTCGTCTTTGGTTTAGGTTTCCAGCTTGAAAGATCGCAGCTTGCGGCATCTCTTCCTTAGTTCAAACCAGTGAAATATTGAAGATTACGAAGAGAAATTAACTCTAGAGGCAACATGTCGGTTCCGTAACGCCACTTTAACGTCGAGAACTTTTTGTTCAAAAGATCATTTGTATTAAACATTTTCCTTCGCTGCCACCGATTTCGATCCTAGACTTTATGGCATCTCTTGTGTTGGATTACCTTCTATCCTCATTGTGCAAGCCATATACATTACAATATAGTCCAGAGAAGAAAGACACCCATTGTTCCTTTCCTTTGACTGTAGTAGCGTTACCATGGCTATCTAGTCATATAAACCAAAGACCCATTAATGTTTGACACAAATCCATCTTATCTTTTGCGCATGGCTCCAACCTGGCCTTGTTTTTGTCCCCTCTGTCAGACAGCTGCGTCTTAACCCCACTCACTAAAGAGTTTTCTGCGGCTTTCGTATAGTCACTTCTCACCTACAAGAGCCAAAATACATGTGAGGATTCATGTTCTTCAATTTACAGCCACCATAACAAATAGGTCAACATATGCAAGCTGTGATGATAAAGGAAAAGTCACAGCAGCACTTCTGTTTTTGGTAACCGCGCTTCTGATAAAGGTGTGAAAATGCTGATGCCTTTTGAAAAAGAAAGCGGTTTAGGCATGACGTGTTTTTTTTTTTTTTTTTTTTTTTTTAAATGCTGAACCACAAGCACATCACCGTTTCCCATCACAAGACTCCCCCGAAAAAAGTCCTGTAAATGTCCATGTTTGCCTGTTATAAGAAAAAATAAAAAGTAGCCGTCAGGTGCTTACCTCATGCTGCAGAGGCAGAGGTCCTTGCCGGGTCGGCGGGCACACAAAATTGTCCCCCCGGATCAGACTGGTAGCTCACTAAAGCCCTGTCATGTGTAGTAACACAACCCTGGGTCCACGCGAGTCATGAGGATATTTAAAGTGTATCAGCAAGAAAGGCAACTGCATCCACGAGATGTGTGGAATATAAGCACTTGTTTCTTATATTTAGCATGCTCCTGTTCGGCTTCCAGCTTGGAAGGCGCTGTAAGTGTGTCAGGCATCAACAGGATGATGCCTGTTGTGCTGCAGAAAAAAAAAAAAAAAAAAAAAACTATAACCAAGAGATCAGGGGTCGGCTCTGTGCAGGGAGGGGCAGAGCATCTTGGAACACGTGTTTATGGAGTAGAAAGCAGCCCAGACCCAAGTCCAGCTCAGTGGACTTCCATCTACGAGGCATGTCTATAAATTCTACTTCTACTGGTTGTAACTGATAGCCAGGCTGGGACAGTCTGGGAGCTGCCAGGGGCAACAATCTGCTCAATTAAGCCCCTCCTTTTTGGCAGCTCTCAATGGCCAGCTGACACGCCTTCCTTGCTAAGAAGGCTACTTAGGACGTAGGCTCAGGTACAAACGCGGTCCTCTTATGCGGACCTATCACATGGTCTCGGATGTACTAGGTTAAAGAGATAAAGGTGTGTTGCTCGCAAGCGGGACAAAAACACTTCGGGAGGCAGATTCTTCACACCATCTGTGGCTTTTAAATGATTCAGAGAATCAAAATGCTGCCTCACAAGGAGAGAATGGTCACGTGACTTTGTGTGGTCAAGATTTTCCATTCATTAAACAAATATTAGTACAACTCCTGTCAAGAAAAATCAGCATAAAAATGCTTTTGCAGTTTATAAAAGACAAGAATTATATATTCTACACCATATTGCTTCATTTAAACCCGTTATTTAACCAGACTTCAGGCTGAATATACTGTGATTTCCTACATCTCTGTATCCTCCGGCACTTAATTCATGTAGGAGTTAACATATCCCACTGAGATGGGACACTCCTTCAAGAAGCGTCAACAACTGTGCCGACTTTTCCTACTATGTAAATGTACCTGACTATCAACGTAAAAATGCAATGCTAAATGTACCCAAGTGAAAAAAATCCATCCATTTTTATACATATATGCAGCTATCCTTTATTTAACCAGGAAGTTAACTCACTCATCGAGATTAAAACTGCTTCTTCATGAGTGACCTGGCCAAGACAGCAGGATAAAACGTACAACAAATACAAAATACAAAACCGGATGCATAAAACACAGCACAGAGGCATCATATTAGGGCAGTTACAGAAGCCAAATGATCTAATGTCTCTGTCCTTTAAAGCTATAGTTGGTAATCCTGTCCAGAAACAATTTTTGCTATACTGGGTAAAATCGTCCTTCCATCCTGAAAGTAGTTCAGGTAAACACAACAACATTTATAGCCACGGCTAATTTGCAATGTCTGTCCCCTAGTCCCTTTAAAAACTACATAAAAGAAACAACAACTTTACAAGAGTTCACAAATTCACATCTTACAAAAGTCCAATTTAAAATCATTTCATTTAGGATCAAATATACCCGCAGTGTTGATGCATTTATAAAACACATTAACGCCAGTGTGCGTGTACGATCCTTCCTAGTTTCCACCTGCTGGCCGCGCACCTCTAGTGTTTATGTACCCGGTTAGCTTAGCGGTTAGCTTCTGTGTTAGCCGTTCAGCTCCGCTGCTCTCACCGTATGCTTTGAACACGGCTGAGAAGTTTATGAGAAGAAGAGGAAGAACTCAGTAGAAAGAAACAAAACCAGAGTGGATTTGGAAGATTTTTCTTTTTTAATGCGATCCCCATGAGGAACAGAAGAGCAGGTAAAAAGGTCTTGTACATGTGCAGTTATTTAAAAAGGAACTTGGGAAAACTTTCGAAAAAAATTGCCAACGCTACCTTCAAAACTGATTTGAATTTCCCCAACGTAACAAGAGATGCTAACTTTAAAAAGGGGCATAGCGCAAACTCCAGGATTTTTGCAGAATTTGCCGCTTCTGGCGACAACTTGAAATGACACCAGTTTTTGTGCACCTGCATGGGAGTAGAGGAAAAGCATCTGCTGCTGCGACTGCACAGGTCTTTTTTTTTTTTTTAGCGATGTATTGTCTTCTGAGGTAAGAAAGCTAAATATTTAAATTAGTCTGTATTCTCTCGCGAATGCATCCATTCTGGTGGTGATTCAATGAAGTAGTCATGTGAACAAGAGCCGGCAGCGCGTCACACCCACACACATGCCCAGAGAATTCGTCCTGAGTTGCTCTCTCTTGAACCGACTAATCTAGCATATAGAAGCAACTGCAGTAAATAGAATAGAGGATGACTCATTTTACCCGTCAGGCATTTGTAAGGTAATGTATGGGAACGAAAATAAGTAATGTTTAACTTGGAAAGTTGCGCGATGCACCTTTAAATCCGCCTGCGTGTCATTCCAGGTAGCAGGGGCAGAAAATTAAAAAGCCTTTTTACCCATTTCATTTCTGACCTTTGGGACCTGCATCAAAATTATGTCCTGGAGCCAAATAGGGCAAAAGTTCTAAAACAGCAGAGAATACAAATCTTCACATCTACTCAAACTCTGCTAATGATTAGAATGACTTCATGACTATGTCAATATGTCAAAATTAAATACACACACACAGTACAATACAATTTTCACTAGGATGATGCATCTATTAAGATGTTTGTGTGACAATATGTTTACATTGTTTTTTTTCTTCTTTTTTGCTTTAGAAGAACAGAAAAATAACTTTAATAAGTTTAATATAGGTGTGCATGAAACAATATGTTTGTGACTGCTATGTAATATTTCAAATTGAAAAAAAATGTTTTTGTTGTTTTTTTTATGCTGACCGACAATCAACATAGATACCAGATATATATTGGAACGCCTCAAACTAGAAATCGTAATGGATTCTTAGACATTAATATAGTAGATCAGGTTTTTATTTGCTTAATAACAATTACTGCATCAATCAACCACATGGCAGCAGCTCACACATTTGGGCACTGGGTGGTGAAAACAGCCTGCTAAAGTTTAAACCAAGCATCCGAAAGAGGATTTAACCGACTTTGAATGAAGCATTGTTTTTAGTGTCAGACAGGTCTGAACACACCAGAAAGTGCTCATCAGCTGGGATTTTCATACACAGCCATCTCCTGGGTTCAAAGACAAAGACAATTTTACTTTCTGTGAGAGGTAGTTGTGTGTGAAGCAATGCCATTTGATGTCAAAGATTGCTACACCTAAGGTACACAAAAAAAAAACTGTCTGAAAGCACAACACGTCAAACCATAAAGCAGATGGGTAGGTTTTATGCCCCCTGTCACAAATCAAACTTGTCTCTTGAACATCTTGATGAGCTCACTATACTTCAACAACCTCCTCAGTCTGAGTCCAGTAGAGAATCTCTGGGAGGAAGTGAATCAGGAGCTTTGCATTATGGGTGTGCTGCCGACAAACCTGCAGCAAATATGCAATGCCATCTAGCCAATTTTGGATCAAACTCGCTAAAGAACGTGGTTTATGTCACTTACCATCTTGAGTCTATGACATGAAGAAATTAGGCAGTTCTGAAGGCAAGAGGTGCTCCAAATACCAGTACAAAAGAAATAGGTGCTATATAAAATGTTCGGTGAGTGCATCTGCAAGCACAGCACCGATCCATTTGTCTTTATCTGCGCCTCTGGAAAATGTCTGATTTTAAGGACATAATTATATTCTTCCCAGCCTTCCACCCACTCCAAATAAAGAATTTTGACATCCTAACCCTTAGAAACTAAAGTTTGACTTCCGGGAAGGAGGGCTTATGGGTGACACGGAATTCAGTCTAGGATGTCACCGAAAACCTCTTTTCTTCTAGCTTTAAAGAGAGTTCCCACACAGTTTTCAGCCACATATTTTGAATCATTGCAGACTGTTAGCAATGTCATCAACAGGAAATGGGTCCTTACTAGAATCAGCACAAATGTGGTTCCCTTAAAACCTGATTAGCACATTTGGCTTTTTTGGCAATAGGAGGCTATTTGCTGTGTCTGTCTGAAGTTGACAAAACTTGTTTTCAAGGAAGTTGCAGAAGTTGATTTGACCCTCAGCTCCACCAGCCCAGACCAAAAAAAAAAAAAAAAAAAAAAAAATCTATTTTAGGAGAATCAATTGATGCTCTTCTAAAAACAAAACCCAGGGCCCTGAGTTTCTGCTGTGGGTTGCTGACTCAGCCGTGAGAATTTATTCTTTTCCCTGTGGTCACTGAGGCAAAACTGCAAATAAGTAGCACGAATAACATCCTTAATGCTCATGGACTTCAAGAGCATAACGTATGGTTGCAGTGCAAACATGTCGGTTAATTTGCAAAGGCTCTATTGAAACAAATTAAAAATAAAGCTTTGTCCGTGTGTGACAAACAAATGAATAGAAAGCCAGCTGATTTGACAATGGCACGAATTGTGCAGGAGCCAAAACAATTTACAGCGACGTGACACAGCAGTGGACTATCCACCAGGCCGATTCTGTGCATTAATTAGAACTGAAGAAGTCACGATACCAGTAGGAACAGAACAAGGCACGCATTGAGGCGTCAGAATGGAGGCTGATTCAAGGCCGAATAATGACGGTATGAAAGGAGAAGGCACTGGAAGTCTCGCAAGGAATGAGTGCAATAAGGTGCATTTCAATGGAAGCAGTGAGCGTGTGCACCGTAGCAGCAAAGCAGCTATATATACACACCTTCAGACACGGGAGCAAAACCCACATCTGAATTTAGACCTACTGCATTGGGAGGGTGCTAAATTATCTGTTGTAGCTATCGTGCATGCCATAGTGCAACAAAATGGGCTCAAATGAGCACTGACATCTAAATTATGCTTAAACGTCCAGTGCATTTTGGATAACACTGCTGTCTGAATGTAAATAACAATTAGGACCCACCTCTTCTCAACATGACAGGAGTTTGTTTATGTTTTCCATGTGTTTTTGCCCTCCTTGAGCATAAAGACTGTTTATACTGCTGCAAAATTCACAAGTTAGAGAAATGCAAACCTTACATTTTTCTTGAAGTGACCACAGTGTTTTCAGCATTCTAAATTTGGGGCAAAAACATTTTAAGCTATACTTTAACACTGTAACGTCATTATCCATTATACTTTTGACCCACTTCTGCTTCTGCTAAATTGTACTTCCCCATTTTTAACAGCTTTTGACACGGTCAACGTCATTACCTTTCGAAATTACATCAGTTCTTTATTTTAAGATTTAAAAAAAAAAACTGATCATACGAAGAAGCCGTGTTTGGGATCAGTCTAGTCTGAATGTTATTATCCATAAGCATAAAAGCCAAACGAGATCTTTGTTATTCTTACCTGTGCAGCTTTTTGGGTGGGGGAGGTGGTGGGTTGGGGTCATGGTTGGAAGCTCCTTTCTCTCCTGCCAGCAGCCCTAACGAGCCTCCATGCAACGATAGCTTGGCCAGCATGCTCTCGTTGTGCTTGCCCTTCTCCTCTGCGCCGTTGCCCTCGGTTTCCCCCTGAGAGGCATCATTGTCGGGGGAGGCCGGGGGGGCCGTGCCTGGCTCTGTCATCGGAGGGGGACTGTTGCGGGGCTTACAGTCATTGGCTTCCTTCCCGACAGCGGCGCCATTGATGAGTCCCGTCTCCTGGGAGGTTGTCCCCGAACTGGGGGCAACTAGCGTCTTCTTCTCCATCCCTCTCCGCTCGTCCTCCTCTTCTTCTTCCTCGATGCGGCAGTTCCAGCCAGAGCTGTGGTGGCTGGGCTTGTGTAAGCGTTCGGACGTTGCACTCTGAATGTCTGCGGGGCCCTTGAAGTGTCCCTCTCTCGCAGAGACGAGGAAGAGCACGGGGAGCTCTGGGAGTGGGAAAGGAGAGGAGGCGGATGTTGAGAGGCTAGATGTACCAAGTTTGGGGAATTCGGGAAGGAGGACCGGGGAAGACAAGGACGGGGAGAGACTAGAGGTACCAAGTTTTGGGGAGCGAGAGCTTCTTTTTGGCGGGATGGGTGGGCTAGACTGGGGCTTTGGGTGTAGGTTTGGAGACAAGGAGGCGTCTCTGCCTAGAGAGGTTGCACCGTGGCTGGGGATGGGCCAACGGAAGGCTGGGCTGCTGGGGTCTTTGCGTGCCGTTGGGCTAAAGTGGCACTGAGTGCTGACACCTGAATCTGGGCTGCTCAGGAAGAAAGTTCTGTTGTTCTCTTCTGTGCGAGCAGCCATGACGGTGATGGTGGCCCGCTGGCTCTCTCCAGAATGCTCAGACTCAGAGCATTGGGATTGCTTGGTCTGGTTTTGGGACTCAGGACTGGACTGTAGTCCACTGCCTGGTGACTTAGGCTTCCTCTTGGTGCTTTCAGCGTATATCGGTTCAGAGTCTCCCTGAACACTAGGAGAGCTCGGAGTTGACTCTGGACGTCCTGTGGCTGACGGACTTTGATGGATCACTAACCCATTTTGCTTTTCTACCGATTCATCCTGTCCAGGAAGGGAGTCGGTACTGCTGTGATAGGAAGAAGGGGAGTCTGACAAGCTGTTCTCTTTAGATAGGGCAGGAGTAGGACTGAGGGACGTTGGGCTAATGTGGTTTACAGTATCCACACTTGAGGCAGCGGTGTAGGCAGTGGAAGTGCTGGACGTGATAATGCTACTACTGCATATATGGCTGCCATGAACAGTGGTATGTTCAGAAGGAACCGTATCCACAGAGAAAGGAATCTGCACTGTTGATTCGTGGGACTCCCTAAAATCAGTCCTTCCGTTGTAATTGCTCTTCAGTCCATTAGCGAGTGTATTATTCTGCTTCCAGCAGGAGTCCTCATTGGTATTTTTCTTGATACTCTTCGAACCTCTTCCTTCCTCCTGGCTGACAAAGACATTACTGATAAAGAGAGAGTCTTTGGGCAGGATACTGGGGGACAAGGAGAGGCAGCTGCTGTTGTAGTCAATCTTGGCGTCAGGGCTTTGAAGAACCGCCTCTTTATGGGCCTTGTTGCAATCATTATTATCATCAATGTAGAGTGGAGATATATTTAGGAGCTTCTTCAAGCCCATCCGTTCAGCTGGACTCCTTGGACTGTCCGGCTACAAGAGAAAATCGAGACCACATTATTAGCAAGAAAAAAAAAAAAGGTCACAGTGTTCTGCACAGACAAGCATTCAAGAAGCCCACCTGCTCTATGTTCATGTTCACATCCGTCGTCTCACTGGTGTCAAAGCTCATCATGGTGGGTTTGACAGCAATGGTCGGCTTGCTGTAGGGCGAAGGTGCGGTCACTCCACCTTCCTCATCACCTCCCAGGCTGCTCTTCAAACAAGCTGGCGGGACGTTGTCATCCGAGGCGCGGCCAGTCTTGTGTGCACTAAGCGGGTGGAAGCAGTTCTTGCAAGAGCCGGGTTTCCACACGTGTTCTGCAAAGTCGCTGCAGGATGACATCTTGGGTTTGCTGAGGGTTGGATTCGGTCAAAGGAGGTGGCGAAGGGATCCTTCAGTCGGAGGATGAGCTCTCATGGCTGGCTGGGAAGAACACCAGAAGATGGTGGTAGAGAAAGGAGATGGAAATATATCTTATTAAAAGTTAGCAATCAAATGAGATCGTTTTAATTTTAAGTGTCAGCGTGAATTATTTATTAGTTGCAGCTAATATCTCCTCAATAAAAAAATAAATAAAAACCTTGTATGTAAAGTAAAAAATAAATAAATAAAATGCTCCAGTGGAGAACGATGGCCGGAGACACACATTCTCTGAAAGCCTGGTGATGCCGACATAAGGGTCATCGCCAGATGTAACTCAAGAAGACCAAATATGTGTTGTGCTATAACGTTCCCATGGCCTCTTAAATTAGAGGGCATGGGGTCTCGGCTCAACCAAAAGGCTCGCCGAAGTGAGCCCAGCGACATGAAAGCCCTACAAAGGGTCCTCAGCAGCCCCCCGTCAAACAAGACGAACCCAGAGGAGCCTCAAACATCCCAGAGGTCGGAATGTCAGGAATGTCTAAAGGCACAAGTCTCACTAGGATGAATCTTACCCCCAGAACAAGATCCCTTCCCCCGCCACTGCGCACAAACACATCCAAACCTCCAACTCCACATGCGTCCTCCACTCCTAACAAACAAAACTACCCCCCCCCCCCCCCCCCCCCCACTCTCTCTGGCTGCATGTCCTGTTTGACTGGACTGACAGTGAGATGAGGAACAGCACATCAGAGGGATTCTTTGTTTACTTGCAACCGGTGGGTCTCTTAATGATCTTAACGCAGCACAATCGCTTCTCAACAAGGTGCTAGAGCAACTCAACCCAACATTAGCTCATTATGTAGATGCTGAATATTAGAGACAGCAAGATGACAAGCTAAACCCTTCTAAAATAAAGCCGTAAAACGTTATGTGATAGTATATTTAAATCAAAAGAACTCCATAGAATGGGGAATAACGCAATCGGGTGTTTGGTGATTAAAAATGCCTGATAACTCATGACACCAGCAGATCAATCTTGAGATCTACTAATCCTTCAGTAATCATGATGGGTTTCGCTGTTGGCAAAGATAATGCCAGTTTACATTGGCCTTTGTTCTTTCTGACTAAATTTGAGCAGGAAAGCAACCGTGAGCTCACTGTTTGTTTAACCGTTCCTGAGACGACAGAGGAAGCAGAGCATTGCCTAACATCTTCGCCTGTTATTGCGTACGAGTCATGCGACGCGACAGATAGCTGATCAGAGACGGGGAAACGTTTTCAGGAACGCCTCTGCGAAGAGACGAGGGACCGAGACGGCTCCTGAATTTTTACAACCTCCTAAAAGGAGTTGTCCGACAAGCAGCCAGACGAGACGAGTGTCGCCGCTAGTTGTTGACCATGTCCGGCGGTTCTGGCTTGAACCAAGATAGACACCCCTCTTCTACATTCCCCACGCTTTCTCAAGCTCAAGGTCCAACGTTTCTCACTTCCTCTTGTACAAACACACAGAGACAGAGAAAAGCAAAAAATAAAAGCCTTGGAACAAGCCCTGAGGGAGGAAAAAAAATAAAATAAAAAAAATCTCTCGACAACTTGTCAGGAGTCATTGGCTTGAGGGTGGATGTGGAATTTACAGCTCTTGGTGCCACCTGAGGCAGACATCGTGAACCTTGAAGTGATCACCATCATTCCTCATGTTGCCTGTTACAAGGAGGTTTTCAACACTTAAAGCTAAATCTATGCACCAGAACAGTCAAAAATATCATCTTACCCGATTAAGAAATCTGTCTACAGCAGCAAGGATGCACGCATGCGTTTATGCATGCAGTCATGCACCAGACCCTTAGTGCATCCGAGAGTTATGTCTGTATACTGCTGTGTCCAAGAACCTTAATTGGACGTCTAAAAAAAAAAAAAAAAAAAGCAGAGTCCAGTCATTCATTCGTGATCACAATAATTGGACGTCCATTTGTCCATGTTCCAGTCTGATAACCAGGTCACATCAGTGTGCGCTCACACTCACTTTGAACGAGCTGCATTTGTCACGCCTGCTCAGCCACACAGCAGCCCCTTCATTCACCAGGAAAGCGGAGGGGAGGGGAGGGGAGGGGAGGGGGCGCTCAACCTGTTCTTCTCCTTATAGTCAGAGAGGAGGGGGGTGTCCGCCAAAACTTTTCTCAAAACTTCCAACTCTGAGCTGTTTATTCATGCTTCCCGCATCTGACTAAACCTCCGTTAGATTAGGCGAACACACTACACGTGTTCAGGTGGTAGAGTCTTAAAAAAATAAAATACAATTAAGATTTGAATAAAATTGTTCTGTTTTGGGAGACCCGCAGGGTGTCGTTGGTTAAAATAGCCCTGTGTCGTTATTATAAAAAGGAAATTTCTTCTATTTGTTTCTCCCTTTATTACATCAAATCAATGCGGTGTGGGGTTACGTCTACACATCTGAGCTGGTAAATCGGATATATGAGAGGAAACGAAGAAAAACAAGAAATCCAATTTATTAAAAAAAAAAAAAAACACATGCCATTTTTTTTTAGGCAGCTGCAACATAATCGAGCTGCCTGCCAAGGTTATATTATCAGCTGCCTGCTTACCTGCTCGGACCTTTTCCTCCCTGGCAACAGAAAAGCTTTCCCCTGAGAAAAATACAGTAATAACTAATATAAAAAAAAAGGAGGGGGGGTCCAGAAACGATTAATTATCCTCGGATCTCCCGTGTGGTCGGTATCCACCTCTTCTTACGGGTCTCCCTCGGGTTGCAGAGCCGGGGTAGCGTGCGTCGCTGCGGGGCTGGGCTGCTCTCCAGCCCTGCATGCCTCTGCTGCCTCTGCTGCTTCTGCTGCTCTGTGTGCAGAGGTGAAATGCTGCTGGAGAACAGCTGAAGTCCTCTGCTGCAGCGTCAGGGAGGAGGGAGGAGGAGGAGGAGGAGGAGGAGGGGGGGAAGCACAAGGAGGTGGGAGGAGCTCCTTTAACCAAGCCATGCCGTCTGGCAAGCGGCCACACTCACCGACTCTCATTAAACCTCACTGCGCTGCTTTGCTGTCATCATGTTCAACACGCAGTCAGGATACAGATGAAGATTTGGCCCGCTCAAGAAATCCAATACTTGTAGCCATAAATGATCCATTCAAGTTTTTTCTTTTCTTTGTTTTTTTTTTTTTTTTTTTCCCTCCTGCAAGCAATTAATCTTGATCAGAGGGCTCTTTGAAGTGGGCAGAGTGGATGTATGTATGTTTCCCCTTCCCCAGGACTGCTGTTTCTGGGTGACAGAGTTAAAAAAATATATATAAATAAATAAATAAATTAAATAAAAAATGCTGCCGCCGCCTCAGAGCCAGTCTGGACCCCCTGCTGGTCTCCATTACGGTCAGCAAAAGGTAGAGGCAGGATTTTAGGGAGGGATGAAAGCAGGAGAACCAGTCGTCTAATTGACTTTGAATACCTCTAGGCTCAGTCAGACTGGATGGACTGCATTGTTATTACAGATTCTCTGGTGGCAATAGATCTATATTTTGAAAAAGGCCACTCAAACAAGGAGGAGTTTCGATATAACCCATTCCATTGTAGTCTTTGCCGCGTCTAATAGCATCTAATTAGGGGTGTAAATCACCAGCTTTATCCCGATACGATGTCACGCCGATTTGTTTTGATGGTGATATGATACTTGCCGATTTCACGAAGTCTGCTACGATTTCCATTGGATTTAACGCGATGGTTTGTGATATCAACTCACGAACAAACCCAAATGTGACTGGAGCATTTTATTTCTAACCTCTTACGGGCATCAGGCATTTAAATCAAAAACAGTTTACCTTTACAGTTTAAAATAATAATAATATATCACCTGTTGACTACAGTCTAATGCCGGAATTTCAAAATAAAAGCATATCTTAAAAATGACGTTACAGATCGATATTTTAATTTTCGCATTGATGTAATTTGTTAATCATTTAATCGATACATCAGTGTGGATGGATGTATTGTTCCACTCCTACCTCTAATTAGCTTCTGTGAGAATTACCCCGTCTTTAGCTCTCTGACCATAGCTTTCCTGTCCCCGCTGAATAAAGGCATCCAAACAGTATGATGCTGCCACCACCATGTTTTCGCTGGGGAACGGGGGGGTTAAGGGTAACGCACAGAGTTTGTTGTCCCACATAATTTAGTGTAGATCAAAAAGATCAAGTTTGGTGCTATGTGACCGTAACACCTTCTTTTGCATTTTTATTTTGTTTTCATGCATCTCTTCATGCCCTTCTGATTTAGATGGATGGCCATGTGTTTGCAGTCGTTCCACACTATTTCTATTCTCTGATGATGGACTGAACAGTGCTCCGAGAGATGGTCAAAGCTTCGGAAATAACCTTACCTTGCATTTAACCTCTACGCAACTTTGTCCCTGACCAGTCTGCTGGGCTTTTTGGTCTTCATGAGGATGTTCTCTAAACAAACCTCAGAAGCCTTCAAAGGACAGCTGTATTTGTGGTGAGATTAAATTATGCACACATGTGCACTGTATTTACCTCTGAGATGACTTTTGTTGCTCATTATTCACAGTGGATTTTTTTAGAAGTGTCAGAGTAAAGGGGGATGAATATAATGAATGCCACACTTGATTTGCAAAAACATTAAAATTAAAAATCACGTGTTATCTTCCCTCCACTTCATAATTTGATAAGACCATGCTGATCTGCCACATGATATCTCAATAAGACAAGTCAATTTTTGCAGTTTTAAGGTGGTGAAACTCGAACAAAGTCACATGGGTATAAATATTTTTAAAAGGCATAGTAGAAATATCGTTTACATCACCTTGCATGGCAAAAAACATCATCTTGTAGCTCTCTCAACTCTCCAAAATGAAGGATCCCAGCTCGTCCGCTTCCTTGAGCACGGTCCCATCCAACGTGTCTGAGTTGATTGGACACAGGAACAACGGTTTCCTGGACCTCGCGCAAAGATTTATCGCAGACCGAGACAATCAGCATAAGTGGCCAGAGCAGAAACTGGATCCAGGAGACGCGCTATCCTTTACTAGACCACCTGTTGGATCTGGAGAGGGCTGGAGTCCTCTCAAGAGGATTAGGGGCTTGCTGCGTTTGCTCTATTTTTGGCAAAGGAAAGCTTGTCATAATTCTGCTAATGGAGGGATTCAAGCGCCCTCCTGCTTTGATGATAAAAAAGCAGGACGACACCTGGAAAGCGTTTTTAGATGCGTTCTGCCAAAAGACATACCCCTAAATGACTTTTTTTTCTCCCCATTCTTTTTAAATGTGTTGCTGGAAATGTCACTTGTCGTTTTGGTGCTGGATTGTATCGGTGCAGAGAGAACCTCCGGTCAGTGGCTTCATTCCCCGAGGGTGGGTCTGTTTCATGAAACTGCAATGTTGTGGACACATAAATAATTGACCAGGGTAGGGAGGCTCTTACATTATCCCTGAGCAATAAGTCCAGAGGGCATATTATGGGAGGTAAAATACATTTTCTTTCAACAAAAGTAGCACCAAAATGTATTTATTTGGCTTGATTCACCCTTTTTTTTTATTACTACGTAATTTAGCAAACTACTGCATTGCACATAGTCTCTGCATGTGTTGCATGGGTTTTGCTAAACTGCACAGTAAAGAAAAAAAAAAAGATTCCTTATAGCTAGCTCTCAAATGAACGTAAGCTGAGTAACATGAGTTACCAGGATGGGCACATTGATGATTAAGCAGTTTTTGATGCTGTCGCAGAGGAGCCGCTTACAAATGCAGCTGTTTTTTAGATACAGCATCATGGCGGTAAAAATGTCAGCGCACTCCTTTAACCTTACTGCAAAAATCATTTTAAAACCAAAAAAAAAAAATCCCAATGCTGTAGCTTCGATACATTCGGGTTTCCCATCCCGCTCCTGCGTGTGGACACTGCTGTCTACCTGCACCTTTTTCTCGTGAATTATTAAAAGGGGCAATCATCTCAGATTAAATTCAGCCCGGAGATAAATGGGCCTAGATACAACCCCCGCAACAGAAAGATGGGGGCTTCTTGTCATGATGGAAGGCATGGACTGGGATCAGATAAAAACCAGCAGTCAGTATTTATGGAAGGGAGATTAAATTTGCAAGACGGGAGCAAGCTGAGACTGTTTCCCCGTGTTTAGGCTCTTGTGCAGCTGTTTACCGTGATATTTGAAAGTATTCCGCCTTGTGGATTGTCGGGATTTTCCCGCCGAACAGTTCTAGGGGCTTCCTCGGGATAATAACCGTTGGATTTCCCGTGAAACCACACGGGTTTTCTCTCTGTTTTCCTTTGCACCGTGGACAGGAATGTTAAAGTAACAGAAGATAACGCCTGTGGTTTTTCATGTGTTCAGCCAGTCACCACACAATCATGTCACAACAGATTGCCTCACTGTGGGTAGAGCTGGGTACTTTCAGATGGCGGGGAACCTTTCGTGGCTGTTAATGTCCACAGGAATGGCAGTCGCTTGTAATAAATACCAGTTTGTTTATGCTGCATTCTTCTGGCTCCTGCTTCTAAATAGGAGTTTTCTGAGCATCAAGAACCTTTTGCTGGGTAACTCAATTCTCATTTTCAATATGGTCTTAGATAAGATGCTTGTAGCCGGGGGTTATGGCCATTTAAAGCATAAATGATGGCTTTCTTTACACTTTATATCCAGAAAAGTCAACATGTTCAAAGTCAAAAACACAAATAACTTATAATATACATTTCAATTGTTTTTGAAAAGTGGATATAGTGTTTTTAAAAGATCCAAACAGCTTTTTTTTTTTGTCTTGTCCACTAAAACGGAAAGGCGGCGGCACCAACCTGTAAGCACATAAATCCCTCCAGCTCTAGAAACAGTATTTCTTGACAAAGCAAACAAACAACAAAAACCTTTAGGTTTGCCATTGCAAATGTAATTTGAATGATTTTTGGCAGTTGTCAACTGCGTTTTTCGGACGCTTCTTTTCTTTCTCTGTTTTTATTTTTAAACATACTTTCTGATTGCAAACATGAAAATCTATTTACCTTTCATGAACAATGACACCAAACCCAAATAAAAAAATGGAAACTCAGTAGATTGTTATTCACCCACGCAGCAATGATGTCCGGTTACGTAAATTGGAGGTCACTGAAGTTAGTGTTGCTTCGGTGTGTAAGTTTGCTAAAACAGTGTCGGACTTTGACTAGACCATGTTTAGCTCCATGTCATCATTCAACTGCTGGTTGTCTAGGTGGTGTCCTTAAAAACGACGTGGGCTACATTGATAACTGGTGAACTCTCTGGGGAAAACCTGGTATGATCCAGAGAGACGGCATCCATCCTACTTTGGTTGGTGGAGCTCTTCTTTCTAGGAATCTGGCCGGATTTACTAGTTCGCTAAAAACGCTGACAAACCCTGGGTCCAGACCAGGAAGCAGAGCCGCAGTTTAACACACCTCTCTACAGCTTATTTACCGTTACTAGGCCATTTCCCCTATGTCTCGGCCACTGCCAAAACCAAACAGATTAAAAACCGATCTTAAAGGAGCAAATCATAAAAATCTCGTAAAAGTTAATATGACTCAACTTGAACCAAAAATAAAACAATCAAATCTGGTTTATTGAATATAAGGTATCACTCTTCAAATACTTTGTTATTTAATTAATTGATTTCTGATACTCAGAATGAGTTTGTCTCACAGAAACCTGGCTGCAGGAGGAATACCTTAGTATAAATGAATCAACCCCATCTGTCCTCTACACTGTTGCCACATGCATGCTCGGTATGAGGGATTGCTGCAGAGCCATTAACAATGCAGACGACTCTCCCTGTGGCTCTACGCTCTTTCAGGAGGAGTGAATGCTGCTTGTCAAGAATTGATGCAATCTACAGGGTTTCCTTAGATAAGAAACCCTTTGACCAATCTGTCTGTATGATTTGATTGAATTTGACTTTGTAAAGTGCCTTGAGAGGACACGTGTTGTGAATTGGCACTATAAAAATAAAATGGAATGGAGACATTTCCCTGTGAATGAAACCTGCACAGACAGTCTCTTAACTTTCACCCCGTTTCCCCAAAACTTTACCAGCGAATTGGTCAAGTTCCTTCATACCAAAGGTGTCCGAAGGAGAAACAAAACTTGACTCAGTTTGTCTGAACGTGTTTGTTTACAACCCAAAAATGTTCAAATGACCTCTCCCTGCCTTAACTTCACAGACCAGTCCTGCTTACAAGTCCAGCAAGAAATTCGAGTTCTTAAATACCTTCAGGTGTGTTCATGGATTCTCCTTCCCAAAAACAAGGTGAGAATGAAAATAAAGGGAACTTCTTTGCAGATCAGATTGCCCAGTAGGTCACGCAGATCTGTGTTGAGACCAACTGGCTAAAACTCAAGATCCATGTCAAACCTTTTCCAACCTTGGAGGCAGGTCTACAATAGACAGCAGGCATTCAAGCCAATTGAACCCTTTTCCAAATCGTACTCCCATTTCCCACCAAGCTGTTGCCATTTCATTGCTTTCTACTTCTATTTCTTACCATAAAGCAATTCCTTTGCACCCATACACTTATTATTGGTTAATTTTTCTTGGAAGTTAATATGGGTTTAAGGATATAAGATTAAAACACCTCTCTCACAGAGCAATATCCTGTTTGACTGTTTAAGTCATGGGAAAGGAAGTAGCTCTTGAGTTGCCCTGTTAAGTTGACTTATAAAGACTGCTAATGTGGGCCGGCTGACCACAGTCGGTTAAAAAAGTTAAGGTTGCCTTTTGGCTAAACTAAAAGGTTATTTCAGAGTTTCTGAAGAATCTATAATGATTTTTTGATGCTATCAAATTCAAAATGTGACATACTTCAAGAATCAAGAATCTTTATTATCACTATGTGTTACCATAATGAAGTTTTTGACGAGACACCAGCTCAGAATGCACACAGATTACGCACAACACCCAGATGCAACGAGACTTAATTATTAATTAGTTGATTACACTGACCAACACACTACCTGAGACGCTTAACGCATGCAAGTAGTATTTAGTATCTAAATAGACTCATGTTCGAGTCAAAGACAGATAGCAGTCCCTTTATAGACGATGTTGATGAATGTACAGTTGCATGAGTGCATCACACTCAAAATCATTTGTTACACCCACAGTAGTTAAATATTTAGAAATTATGGTGAGAAGCACTAAAAAGCTCTCCTCTCCATCGTAATTTAATTAAAGCATATATAGGATTTATTTTATTACAACACATTCCCGTATATATATATATATTATATATATTATATTATATATTATTTCTGAACTCTGAGCGACCTCCTGGTGGTAGATCATATCTATTAGTCTATTATACAGTAGAGCAAGATTATGATAAAGGACTTTAGATCATGCGTTGTTCAAGCAGGTAAGAAACATCTCCATAAAGCAGGTACAAAATGACACGTGATGACATGAAACATACTTACAGCATGGAAAATAAGCCAAATGACCAGCACCCATATCAATTATGTAGGTGCAAAATTGCTATTACTAAGCCAGAAGGCAATAAAACCTACATTTTGAATGGTCATCGTTGTTTTTCACTGTGGAGCCTTTTTAAATGTTATTGAGCTCTTCACCAACATGAGAGCTGCAGAGACTTTTGGCCTCTAACTCTGTTTGTTTGGGCTAATTGACAAACCAGGCAGCGTGCCGCTCAGGTTTCTGCCTGACTGTAACTTCCCCCTACTACAGGAGACCCCATAAAGGATTTCCTGCCACAACACCAAAAAGGTCTTTGTTTGAGTTTGGCCTGCATGTTAAGAATGCTTTTTAGTCACTGGAGACATTGGACTTTTAACTTGAAACCCCGTGCTTATCTTGGTTGGGAACAAAAAAAAAAAAAAAAAAAATCTGATCATTTTCAACAGGTGCTTAAAATGAAAGAGGCAAGGAAGTGCTGTTTGCAGACAGTCTGTTTACTGCTGGTCGGAAAACACTATAAAGACATACAGTCGTTGAACATATAGCAGCTCCCTCAGGACTCACTTTGGTCTCCGCAAGTCGTCCCTCTTAAAACCTGAGCATTCAAAGGTAACCGCCTCATGAAACCGCATGCCTCTGAGAGCCTGGCACCATGGATACGGTGTGTGTGTGTGTGTGTGTTAAAGGGAGATGTACTCGTCTGGCTTAGAGGACTTGGCGTGGTTAGGAATGCAAAGATAAAGCGGCACAGAGCCACACCTCACACACAGAAAACACAGACCCACACTCTATGATTTCCAGCCCCTACGCTGCATCGAATGATGTAGTTTGTCAGCTGAGTCTCACTTTTTGCATTCCTATGCCTGTCCCTGCAGGCTTGCTCTGTGATTATGAAACTCACCATACACGGAGACATCGAAGTTCTCCTCAGCCTTCCTTGACAGAGGACAAGGGTACATCTTATGCAATGTTTACCTTGATTAATCATAAGAATACAGGAAGCTTTACATTGTCGCTTAAAGGAATAGTTCAGTATTTTTAAAGTAAGGTTCTGTTAAAAGCTTAGAAACAGTTACAGTAATATCTTACCTGGAGTAAATAGCTCTCTTGGTATTTCCATTTAATGTAAATCCAGAATAGTTTGTCTGAGAGGCTGAAACTAATAACAAGTCCAAAGGGGGCCAAAAACAGAAACAACTCCAATGTCAGGTGTTTGTGCAAATGCAGTTTTATTAAGTTTTAAACACTCATCTTTGTTGCATTAGGAAGTTATTAACACAGAAACGATTATTTGCACAGGAAATGGACATTGGAGGCGATGTGCTACCAGTGATCTTCCTGTGTGAAACACGTACTGAGAACGATATATCTAAACTGTTTACGGTCTGAGTAAATGTCTGATATAATATTAAAGCAGTATAAAAAGCGAAAATATTAATGAAGTTTAAGAGAATTGTGTCTTTTTACACTTCACTTTTGCTTCTTATGATTCGGTATGATTGAATTCTGTCCAAATCCCCTGTTTGATATTGCAGAAAAAAAAAATACCATTGCACTAACACAGACTGTATGTATTTTTGTTTATTTGCTAGCTAAAGATTGAGTAAAAAGCAGTAAACATGACAATAACATATGTATTCACACTTTTGTATGGTAATGGTGGATTAATGCTGTTTAACCGAAAATGTCCTTAAACATTCAAGCTGTAGGACAGCCTGTGCAGTGACAGGATATGTTCTAAATATCGCCATATGGCACCAAGCACCTCCTTTTCATAAAAGAAAAATGTCAGCTCTACACCAAATAGATAATTTCAAAGCCGACCTAAATGCAGTGGCAGTATATCTGTACCATGTTGCACCTCTGTGGTGGATGAGGAACAGAGTTTAATTTGTATTTATAAAAAAGACATTCATTGTCAAGCAACAACAACTATAACATGATCCAAGCAACGTTTTATAGTTCCAAATGTTTTGTGCTTAAGTGTGTGATTACTTAGCTAATTTATTAAAGACAATGTGTTTGTGGTCAATAAGTCCTTTGAATGAATGTCTTAAAGGGGACATGTGCTGCTTTTTAATTCTTCCTTTTCACTATAAAATCAGTTGTGGTCTTTATAAATTAGTACTGCAGTGCTCAAATTTTCTGCACTCTTAGAGACTCTGAGTACACAACAAAATATATTTAGGGGCTAAAAAAAGTGGGTTTTGTCCCCTTTACATAAAAAAACAACAACACCTCACTTTAAGACCAAATACATGCCAGCTTTCACTCAGACATGTGGAGACCATTTAGACACTGCTTAGATGTTTTTTTAATGCTATATTCTACCTCCATTTACTGTATAAATAGTTACTGGCTTTTCTGTAAACAATAAGCAAATGCAAACGGTTTAATAATCTGAAGGTTCATAAAAAATCATTTAAAAAACTTATTTTATCACGCCTGCTTCGGCCTTGCCCCCTCTTGGACAAACCATTATCTTCAGCCTTTGGGACCAACTAATCTGGATTTATACTTATAAAAAGCCCCAAGAGAGTTGCCTAATGCAGGTAAGACATTTACTGCTTGTGCCCTTTTAATAAAACCATGAACCTTGCCTTTCAATTTAAACCCTGAACTTACAGAATGTTGTAGATACCTTCCTGGTGGATTTAAAAACCAGGTCATTTTTAGCGCTGACGCACAATTTAACTCTACGGTATGTGTGGCTCAAGTGTCCTCCTTGTCCATTGTTTGTCTTTTCACTTCCGGTCCACACTGGAGGCGGAAGCACATCCTGCTGTGAAAACATGTTTTCAGTGCATGTTCGCTAATTAGCCATTAGAGCCACTCCGTGCTCTTTAAGGCGGGCGTAAAGAAGCCTAAATTGTATTCGACTGGATCATGCAAACAAGTGATCAAATTGTTCCCTTCTTTCATAAAAGAAACAGTGTCTCCAACAGTTTGCAGGTGTTCTGAATTGTTGAACACAATTAGAATGGGTTTTTTTAGACAATGGGTGAAGTTGGGAAACATTAGAATATAGCAATTTGGAAAATGAATGTACTTCTACATCATACATGGGGAAAAAGATGTACACTGTTAAAGGAGAAGTTAGAGCCTCACGAACAGCTGCCAGGTGCAGTAAATTCCTCTCACAACAGGAATTCAGGAAGTCACAACGAGCAACTTCCAATAAATGCACTCTTTGTCCTTTTTCTGTACATTTCTGTCTGTGACAGAAGGTTGTCTCATTAGTGTTTCTAATAATAGAGTTACTGATATCTATCCAACTTTTGTGGATTTGCTTTTAAATCACTAACTGTAGAAAATGTTTCCTATATTTAATAGTTAAAATATTTTTGTAATGCAGTGGTGGCATTTACCTTAGTTTGGATTGCACCGACTATTTTAATTCAAAAATAATCCAAAAACAAAGAAGTGAACACCAACTAAATGTATTTATTTGATGTGTCAGAAAGTGTTTACTGGTACATAAAACAATATATTTGCTAAGCTATGCTGGATGTTCCTGTTGTAAAAAGTTTTGTAACCCAGTTTAGTGCTCCTTAAAACTTTCCAGTTTAAAAAACCCAACTGGAAAGTAGCAAACTTTTGGGTTAGACCTCTGAAATCTTTGGCATCTCACCAATGCAATAGTTCAACTCGACTGCCTCACAGTCATTAATTGTTCGCCTGTGCTTCTATTTTAGTCACGGCACTCAGAATAATGTCAAAGGTGTGTCAGTGGATATGTTGCTATAATGTTTAAACGCTCAAGATACAGCTTAATGCCTTTTGTGTTGCTTATTATAAGCCCGTCTGGTCTCTGAGCACGACAGCGGGGAAATCCAACAGGTTTTCCAACATGCCACTGCAACACTATCAACTTAACTGGAATAGTACGACAACAAATCTTCACTGTTTCCCAGGGACAAAACACAAACCACTATCTGATTATGTAAGATATCATTCAGTTTTTGGCCCTTTTTTTTTTTTTTTAAAGATTTTACCTTTTTGCTATCGGTTATTTGGTATTGACTTACAAAAGTATTAGACATCCCTATTAAATTGCAAAAGAGAAAAAAGTTTCATAATAAATCACTTTGTTGAGAAATTAGTTGTAGTTTTCTGATCCCCAAAAGATCAACTTTGCATTAAGTTCATACTTCGTCCATCTTTGTAGCAATGAGACTCGGCACTGAAAGATTTCCCAGTTCCTTTCAGCCTCAACATTTATCGCACACGACAGCAACAAAACAAAAAACCTTGGTTCAAGCTGGAATGAGGCAAAAACTGATGCAGGAGATGGAGCGCAATGATTTTTTTGCCGTTATTTAATTTCTTTTGAGAGTGATCAGACAGTTTGCCCAGCTTCCAAATCACCCAAATCTAACACCTGAACCACCCTGCTGACCTGTTTGCCCTGGGAGTGGACTGCTGCTGCTCTGAATAATTCAAACACGTCAATCCCCCGACGGTGAACGTTTGTACAGTTTTCACAGATGTGCACAGACTTGCTCACACCAACACACTCACACGTGTGCTCAGATCACTTTTAAAAGCCAATCCGTTTTCAGAGGTTCAAAGAACTTATCTGTACTTTCTTACACTAACAGTAAAGTGGGGAACATACCTGTTTATCTCATGTTATCTGTGTACACACTTCCCCCTAAAAAAGAGAGAGAGCGATTATAAAGCTTTGCTTGTGAAGAGGGCGCCGTATGTCAGATGGGATTTTTAGTTTTAAAACACGTTTTCATTCTTCTTATTTTATTGTTATTTAAAAAAACTATTGTTCCATATTATAAAGGAAAGATCTTTGAGACCTTTTGGTGTCCCACGGGGGAAAAGGTGTAACTTTCCTTCTGCAAAGTAGAAAAACAAGCTTTCAAATATTCTTTCTAGCCAGAGAATTTGGAAAGTTTTGATAACGCAGCATCTGTAAATGACGAGTACAGATGTTGCTGCTCAGGCTAACAGGTAGACCTCCAAAGATGTGAAACCCGTGTATAAAAGCAGCTAAAGCTTCCTTATTGTTTAATGTTCTCCAAAGTTCTCTACAGTATTTAATGAACACGGCCAGTAACGTATCTGAATATCTTTCTGTTAACAGCAATTTAATACAAACACACAATAAAGCTATCATGTCAGGAATCCCAAACTATTTTGGCAGAAAAAGACTCCAGCAAATTAGTAATTATGAATGGGACGTTTTTCATTGGTCTGTGTAGATCGGCGAAGTCTGTTGTAGTATCTGTCAGATCTTCAGCAAGATATTGGAAAATTGGGGCTCTACGTGACTTTTATGTCCAGATAATAACCCCTTTGCCAACTTTGTTCCAACTGAGCGGATCCATCAGAAAGTGAAATCAGACAAACTACAAAGCCAAAGCTGAAACCAAGCAGCTCTAACTCGCCCTGCTAAGAGCTTAGCAGGGCGAACAAAGGATAAGTCACATCTTGAAGCGTTTATTGGTTAGGTGGAATAAAATTCCCGCATTTGTTTTAAAGTTGTTGTTTTCTTTCTCTTAACTCTCACTTGCAAACGCTCAGAGGACACCAAACAAAGCCCTGCGCTCAGTGAAGAGCCCGAGGCTGGGTGCAGAGCCGAGCTGCATGGGGATGAGCGGCGTGTGAATCACACTTGGTTCCCAGACGCAGACCTCCCCCCTCCCGTTTGCCTTCGACGCGTCAGTCTCTGATGACCTCCGAGAGGTCAGCCTGTTTTTTTGTGTCATGTGAAATGCCAAATGATTCAAAAGTTGTGCGCTGGAAGGAGTCATCTGTTTGTTTTAGAGGACATATTGTTTAATCTGTCAATTTGTAGCGAATTAGCACAGATTTTTTGGCAATGTTGTTGTCTTTGGAAGGGGGTGGGGGTGGGGGAGCACAAATAGCTGTTTTAATCTTGACTGGATTACTTTAGCCTGGAAATGGACACCTCAGCTGAGAACGTCCATACAAAACCGTATTAAGTGACTCCCGCAGCATTCTTTAGTAATGCTAACATGTAAAACACAAACAACAGAACCTATCTTGATCATCACTTTATGAATGGTTAGCAGAGGTTCAAATCAAAAAGAAATCTGCACAAAAAGAACCGTGAGGCTTATTGATTCATCCAAAGGTGCCTAAGTAATGTGGGAAAAATCAGCATCTTTATTTAATTGAGTAACATGGGGCTTCATTTGCATTTGGGTTCAAGTTTGATTGCACTACAGCAATATCGTAATCTACAACCTGCTGCAATACTGGCCCTTTTCAGTCAAGTGAGATGGCTGCATTGTTCTCACGGGGATACAGAGTTGCTGCTGGATTTTTAGCAAAGATCTGAAAACTTTGAAAATGAAAGGGCATCATATCATAATTTTTTTTTATAACTTCTCCATTTCAATTGTGTCCGGGCTTGTAACTTGCAATCGCTAGATTAATTTGTTAGTCCAAAGTCAAGGAATTCACAAAAAAGGGTGCGCAAGGCAGCCGAGGAGAGCTGAAAGCCGGCAACAGAGTAACGAAGCTGCTTGACCACTTGTCACAAAACATTCTGGTTAAAGAAACTAAGATTCTGGCAGCATTTTAGTGCTATTGTTTCTTTAATGCCTGCTGAAATGTGTCAGTACTCCAATTTCATCCTAAAAAAAAAGCATGTCATCAGCATATTTTGTATTAGTGAGCTAAAACTATCTGCAGTTAGAGATTCATTAAACAGTGTGTTGACTTTAACAGACATTTTTTAACCGAGGGAGAACGCATAAAAAAGTACAAACAATGGGACGATCTATGGGAAATGACATTTTCTTACTTGGGAACCTTTATGCTCAGAAACAGCCGTCACAGTCGCCTTGATAGCGTTCACTGCTGTGAACCGTGTTGTGTCCTTGACCCTCAGCCTTAACTTATAGCTGCCCTTAAATTCAAGATGGAAATTGTTTCATAACCCTGAATCAAAAAAGTGTTTCTCTGCTTGCTCACACAAATGTTCCAACATTTTCCACCTGTAAGGAAATTAATTTCCGACCTATTAGTGGCCAAACATCTATATGGCATAGTATAGTTAGAAAGAAAGGAAGAAATCAATTTGTTTCTACTGTTTACAGCGACACGCGGTCATGCACTGTGGTTCCAGTCAAAACTTCAACATCCACCTACGGTGGTTCCTTTCTGTTTCACAGAGCGTGCTCGCTTCCCACGGCTGTGTTTTGTGTGGGAAAAGCGGAATTAAAATTACTTCTCTACCCTGAAACACAATGGAAAGGCCACATGTCATTTAGATATTTAAGCATCCTGTTGTGTTTTTTTTTTTTTTTTTCGGAACCTTAATTAATGAAATGTAAAAAAAAAACTTCAGTGGGTAGAAAATAAGTGTTGCATACAATTAACCCTGTAATTTCAATGTTAGCGTAAACTTTCTGCACTGTAAAAACTGAAAGCTGCTTTAAGTTCAATGCACTTCTTTTGTCCTGTAAAATTAACTTTATCATATATTGTTTGTAAACATGTAAATAATAATATTGGAAGGAAATACGTAACTTGTTGCACATTATTAAGCCGTTTCTACATGTAACCGGTAACAGCCTCATTCAGAAAACAGCCACTGCAAAAATCTATAGAAGAAAAGAGTTGACTTAAATAAACAGCAGTTTTGGAACGCACTTCTCCAGATATGATAGATGCATTGTGTTAACTGATTAAAATAATACAGATTTAGCAATTGTTTGTTCAATACTTTGCCTTGCTTTGACGAAACACCAAGGGGAATATCTATAAGTATGGCAGGAACAAAACTAGTGAACAGCAAAAAAAAGGCAGAGGCAATTTAAAGGCAACAACACACAAAGACGATAGTTTAATAAGGGTGGAAACTGCTGTAATTACACAAGATGGTGTGGAAAATAAAAGCACATCTTATTAAGTCCCACCTTGGGTGGGATTCCACTTTCTTTTAAACTTTCTGTTGTTAAGTCCCTGGTGTGACAGAAAGTCGAGGTGTATGAAAGAGCCGAGCGTACAGCGCAGCGAGCCAAACTGTAAACAAGACCTTGATATTTTCAGTTTATAAAAACAGCCGGGTCATGTTTTCAGAAATAACGCCTGTCTGTCTGGGAAACTGTCGTGAAAATAGGATAATTGGATGGCTTTACTTCTCATTTTATTTAAAGGCTGTGGTTTAGTTCTGTTTTCACCGTGTAACCTTATACCTCTATCAGAGTGCCCTGAGTTTACATAAGACTTTTTCTTCCAACAACAGCTTTGTCTTGTTTTGCCCGTGATTGTGAATGCACTTCTAACTGCGCTGCGCGTCAGAAAAGCACGGCTCACGCTGCCATGACACCCGAACGGTTTTCAAAATGCCGGCCGTCTCGCACCGACTCTCTAAAACCTTTGAAACTTGGACCGTGGCTCCACACGTTCTCCTCCGCTCCGTACCGCTGAGGTCAGTTTGAGCAACGTGCAACATTTCATAACTTAGAAACGTCTAGAATGTAATTTGATCACAACAGCTTGAAATTCCACACAGGTTAGCCAAAGTCAGGCGGCGTTGCAGAGGAGGTGTGCGGCCGCTGACGCCTCGCACGCTGACATTTTTGTTGAACGAGAACGAGGGACAAAAGGCGTTGGGCTTAGCCGTGTCTGCATGAGCTGCGGGGTCTTTGTTTGCGTGCCTGTTTTTAAGAGCCGTGACGCCGACGCCGAAACCTAGGTAGTGTTTTCTCTTACCCTGGAAACATTATGCGAGTTCCCAGAAGTCAGCTTTAGAGCCCCGTAGAGTGTGCATTAACAGCATCTTTTAAATATCTTCTCAAACAAAAACAAAACGTGGTGTTTGCAAAAAATGGGCAACGTCTAGCTGCTAAAACAGACCCGGTCCGACTGCTGCGTGACCCAGAAAGCTAGAAAGGCTGGCCTTCACACTCCTAATGCACGCATTGATATGAACTGAATTTACAGGAAATCGATGCGGGAGGCGCAGTGCTGTCCTCAGCGTGCTGCGACAACACAAAAAGCAGCGGGCACAAATTATTTTATAATTTTTCACCAAGTAAAGCAAAGCACGTTGTTTGTACGGTGGTGGACCAGAGAAAGATTGACCAGTAAATATGATTTAGATTGACGAGTTTCACAGAGACTTTCTCCTGTTAAAATCAGTGGGGATATTTGGACCTCAATAACAACTAATAATACGACACCAATCATTTCCAACACCCATCAGCTATAGGCAATGCTAAAATACATGTAGCATTCTTTATCAGCCATCAAGTATTCTACTCAGAGTCCTCCTGTAGGCCTCTGTTACATTTATTTAATATATTTTGCAATACTCAAGATTGACTGATGTTGAAAAGCATAAATGTTGAACTTTCAAGATGTTACTATGACATTCTATAAATATGGACAGATCAGGGAACAACATTTGATAACCATCGGGCTTGTATTTAAAGGAACGGTCGTGGTCTCTATGTCAGCTCTAGGCCATTTTTAATTCTTAAGTCATGATGATCATGCTGGTTAACTTACACAATTTACACGTCTGTATATTAGGAGATATTCAAGCAAAGCAGAAATCAAGATATGCCCACTTGTTTTACTGAAGTAGGCATGACCCATGGGTTTTTGTCTCTATGTGCATTAATCACAATACATTTTTAATGTCATGGAGGAGCCCTGTGGACACCCTAAGGGGAAGGAAAAGTGCTTTAAGCTCCCCCCCCCCCAACCATTTCTAAAGAGTAGGGATGAGAACACAACATAATTTTATCCAAGGTTAAAAATGTAACTGTTTTTTTCATTGGTGACATGGCATAAAGCTTTTTGCCTCCTTTAGGTGAATTCAGTTCAAATTACCTGCCGTCATGTTACTGTTCATTCTTATTTTTCACACTGAGGGGACTCACCGAAAAAAGAAAAGTCAAACGAAGGCCATGCCGTTGCAAAACTAGTTTTTATCATTGCTTAAATTACACTGCAAAGTGTTTTTTTTTTTTGTTTTTTTCAAATGCTGCAATTTCACACAAGGCATAATTACATTATCAAACAACACAGATTGTAAGCAGACTTTAAGCATCGCAGGAAACACATGAGAACGGGTCATTGATCTGGTGACTGTATGCTGACCTTATGTTTGCCATCCGGATCATCCATAATGTATCGGCCACATCTGGCACTCACAGCCATGGGGCTGCTAATGGGCTGACCAGACATGAGCTAAGATTATCTTGCACACTTGGAGCTTTTTTTTTTGGCTGTGTGTGTGTGTGTGTGTGTGTGTGTGTGTGTGTGTGTGTGTGTGTGTGTGGGGGGGGGGGGTAATTTCTTCAGTTTTGTGTCAGATAAGATCTGGAGACTGATTGTGGTTTGTGGTTTCATGCAGCATGTTGGCAATACTGGGCAGGAGGAAAAAAATTACTTCTGGAGAAAAGTTTCAATTAAAAAGTGGTGAAAGGAAAGAGAAAGAGCAGAACAGAAGTGTATAAAATAATGGTAAATTAACAGAAACTATAGCCTGCCAGTCATTCAGAATGTGTTGCTTTTTAAGAATCCAGATAAGGTCCTTCATTGCTATATGGGATTAAAAGAGATGATGGGGGACACCCTCACATCTCGCCCGTGGAGGAGGCTGTGTTCCTCATACTAATTATTATACACTGAATGGAGGTCATCAGGGATTTCTTTGCTAAAATGAGATCTGGTATACATTAATTAATTCAAATGGCGAGTTAAAATAAAATCTGTATGAATATTCATGCATTTTTTTATGTTGAAAAGATAAAATAAACATCCTGATTTACTGCTTTTCATTTTTACATTCTTCCTGGTGCATGTTTTTTTTTTTAAGATATGTAACATTCCCATGTTTGTGAGCTAAAAATAAAGCTATTTGTGTAGATATTTAGAAGCCCACTGCTGAAAATATCTGCAATTTCCTGAGGCATGATTCGAAAGCTGCATTTAATGAGCCTCCATGACCTCTGCCAGTTTTGGGAAAGGCAGCAAATATGTAGATACTCTTCAAGAGAAGAGGATCTTCTTGGAAAAAATATGCTGTCAGGATTGTTTCTGTGACAAAGAAAGCAGTGAAGAAAGACCCCTTGATTCCATGTGACTTCACAAAAATGGCAGATTCTACTTTCTATAAAAAAAAAAGAATTGTTGACAGTTAAGAATAAATGTGCAAAGTTTTAAAGGGATATCAGATCTTTTTTTGAGGATGCTTCAGTGGAGATGTTATCATATGCAAATATGTTACCTGCTATAAACTGCACTGGAGAGAACTTAAGAGGAAACACTTTCATAGAGACAATGAGCAAGCAATTTAGATCTCTGTGTTGTCTTTTACATGTTTTGAACAATTATGTCACAGTATTTGCTGAGGAGCAGTTAAACAAGGTCATGAATGTCCACCATTTTTTTCTTTCATTTTTTTTTCACAGTGATTTTGTGGTCCGAACTGAAGGATGCTAAAAGCTACAAGTAGGTAAGTCAAAATGTTCAGTTGTTGGGGATATCAACCCAGACAGTTCATAAAAATACAGTATCATTACTAAAAAGTGCTAACAGGCTAGCATGGAGCACACAACTGACAAAAGTGGAGAGATTTTCTAGCCTCGTGAGACCACCCTGATCTCGCGAGCTTTCAAGGTTTCACTCGCAGATCAGTCTGGCTACTCTCCGTTAAAGAAAATTTGGAGCCGTTCACCAAACGAATGTCCAATCAGCGTTGGCTTTGAGGCGGGTTGAGGTGTGACGCAACGAGATGCGCGACAGTTCAGTCTTCAGCCGATGAAACTAGCGTTAGCGTGGCTATCGAGCAAGTTTTATCAGAATTACAGAGTATTTCTTTGCTGAGCTAACGAGCCTTTACCTGCAGCAGCAAGAGTAGCTTGGCTTGTGGTTGTGTTTTCGTCGTCGCTCGTAACAGAGTGACGACGAGGCATGTTGACGAGTACGTCATATGCTTCGTTGATCTGATTGGTTTATTTGGCTTGTCTATCACCAACATAGGCCAATCAGCTAACCAGTATTTTCGCCCCTTCCCAAAATTACTTCAACGGAAGGTTTCCAGATGGATATGCGGAGCAAATCTTTCTGGCGGCGTCAGGTTAGAGATTTTCAGGAATGTGTTGCTATCAGGCAGGTTGTAATTTTTCTGTCAACACCAACTCGTGTTGCCATGTTTTTGCTGTCCAGAGAAGTTGATAAAGAAAAGGCAGTTCTACGCATGTTATGGGAATATCTGAGAGGACGCTGACAGCTGAAACAGCTGATCAGTCATGTGAGGTAAATGTTTGCTACGTCAGAACTTGTGTTTGCACATCACTATTTGCCGCACAAGGCAAAAAAAACAAGTAAGCATAAAAACATTTTAGTGGAAATGAGGAAGTTATTTCAAATTTTGTCATTTCCATCGAGCTTTTCTAATGTGATTTTGCCAAATTCGCATAGAAAATCGTTGATGGAAACACGGCTAATGAAATAAGTCCTGCACCAACAAGGGATGAAAGACCATTCCTCACAAGAGTAGCCATTATTCTAAAAGCAACATTAAGAAGAAAAGATTACAGTGTGCAAATGCATTCAGGAACGGGGGCCTTAATTTATAAGGTGGTGTTCTGGAGTTTTATTCAACATCAAGTATGAGGGAGGCTGTTTTGCTGCAGAAAGGACTGACACAGTTCAAAACATAGAACTTCATAAGGAAAAGCATTCTGTGAAAATATTGAAACAGCATCTCAATAGATCAGAAAATAAATTAAAACCTGGACAGCAACCACCAGCACGCGGACAAATTAGTTACAAAGTGTCTTATGGACATTAAAGTAAACATTTTTAAGTGACCATCACAAAGCCCTGGTCTCAGTCCCTTAGAACATTTGTGGGTGGAGCTGCAAACGTGCATCTGACTCAGTTACAACAGTTCTGTGAAGAGGAATGAGACAAAATTCCTGCAATCCATCATGAGAAAGACACCCAAATCATTTGACCCAACTAACAGGGTTTCCAGGGCAATTCTAACAGGTAGTAAGAAAATGTGTGTAAAATCCTGACCTTTGAGAAGGCGGGTTAATGATCAAAAAAGCTTACATTTCTTTTTATACAGTATATTTAAATATCTGTTTTCAACTAAAATGATGTAAATGCAGGTTTAGAGTTCAGTCTTATTTTCAGGTTGCATGTATGATCTTTTGCTCAAAAATGCTGCCGTTAACATAAGGACAGGAAAAAAAAAAAAGCTCAATAAACGATGAGTCAAGCTACCTATCCACACAGAGAGCAGATGCTGGCCTTAATCCAACACAATCTCTCTGCTCAATGATTCATAAAGAACCAGCCATTCCCCACCACATGAAACCCCAGAGCTGTCTTGGCCTCGCATATCACATGGCTTTCATATTAACATGGGGGGGGGGGAAGCCACAACAATGGCAGGAATATTAAAAGCAAAGTTTTGCTCCAAACTGCTGCGCTCAGCAGGATGCAGGAGAGTACAGAGTAACATTACTGCTGAGAACAGGACACAAGCTGCTCGCTCATGAAATATGAAAGTGAAAAACGCATATCATATACGAGGACTGTGACGCGATCAAATGAAGCCCAACGACTTTTTAAGGTTTTCTTCTTTTTACAAGGCTTGCTCCTCAAACGGATTTGCCTTTTTCTTTTTTGGGGGGAATTCAAAACCAGTTTCCCATGAAACACTGAGACGTGACAAACCCCCGTTTTTTTTTTTCTCGTTTTTTTTTATCTCTGTTCATCTCATAAATAGAATGACACATTCACAGCCTATTTATCCCAAACAGAAATGTGCAGGGTTTGTACTACAAACAGCTAGCAGACAATAGAGCGGACCGTGTGGCAGCATGTCTCACTTCCCTGATTATCAATGGGAAAGAAAACACAAGCAGAGGTTCTGAGGATGGTGGGTGGTCGTGGGGGGGGAAAAGTCCTCACCTTCTTCTGTCCTCCATATGCCGTTTTCTCTCATTTTCAGCGTCTTGACCTCAGAGCCGAGGGGGGGGCACTAACGCAAGAAGAAAGGAAGGGGGATTTGCAGAGTTAATAAGCACCTGTCTGGGCAGAGAATCTGAAAATTCCTGTCTGGTTTCTGTCTGTGTTTGTGTTTGTGTGTGTGTGCGGGGTGAAACATCTCCAGCGCACATCGTTAGTTGATGAAGCAGCAACAGGTGCTGGTTTTTCCTGTTCAGTCATTCAGAGGGGGGGTCAGATGGCCGATTGGAGCTTAGATTAAACGACAGGCAAACAATTTGTCCATCACTTTTTTTTCAAAATATTATGCATGCATTATCTTTTTATTAATAATCCATGACTTTCTGATTCCTGGGGAAAAACTGCCTGGACAGGTATCCAAGTTGTCTCGTCTACACACACAGTGTAAGTGTCTCGGGCTCCATAGCTCAGGGGTTAGAGCACTGGTCTTGTAAACCAGGGGTCGCGAGTTCAAATCTCGCTGGGGCCTGTGATATTTTTGGGGGAGTGGTGGCCTAGTGGTTAGAGCACAGAGGTTCTGAGTTTAGCTCCCACAAGCTGCCATTCTGTGTCCCTGAGCAAGACGCTTAATCCCCCAATTTCTCCCCAGGCGCCGCACAGTGGCAGCCCACTGCTCCCCAAGGGGATGGGTTAAGATGCAGAAGTGAATTTCTCCATTGTGAGATCAATAAAGTTCAATTATTATTATTTTGATTGTGGTTTACATATAATAAAAAAAATCTGATTGTGTCACAGAAAATTTGAATATTGCATAAGATCCACAAAAAAGAATTATCGTAAACACAAGTGTCACGTAGTTCAGGTTAGGCCTGTTTGCTGGCCGATCACTCATGGTAACCCCGTGGTAACTGGACCAGCTTTTGGTACCTTGGGCACTGTGGCCAGGTGCCAAGACCTGCTGGAAAATGCAACCTGCATCTCCGTAAAGCTTGTCAGCAGAAGGAAACGTGAATTGCTCTAACATTTCCTGAAAGATGGCTATGTCATCTACTGATATGGCAGCAGATGACATATGCTCACTGAGTGTGGAAGCTGCACGCTGGACTTTAAAGCAACATGGACTCCCGGCCTCTTCACTGACCACGGGTGTCGAACTTCAGTCCTCGAGGGGCAGTCCTGAATCAAAGGATCGAATTACCTCCTCAAGCACTCAAGTTCTACAGAGTCCTGCTAATGACCTAATTATGCCATTCTGGTGTGTTGACAGAGAGACACATCTAAACGTTGCGGGACAGCGTCCCTCCAGGACTGGAATATGACACCTGTACTCCAGACTTTGGGACCCTGATTTCCAAAGAGATGTAAACTTTACTTTCATCTGAAAAGAGGGCTTTGGGCTCATGAGCAACTGTTCAGTCATTTTTCACCTTAGCCCAGGTAAGACTCTTTAGGCAATGTCTCTGGTTCAGGAGTGGCTTGACACGAGGAAGTCGACATTTGTAGCCCATGTGTAGGATTCGTCTGGGCGTAGTCGCTCTTGATGAGGTGGCTCCATCCCCAGTCCGCTCCTTGTGAAGCTCCCCCAGTATTACCTTCAATTGGCTTGACATTGATCTCAATGCTGCTGCACCTTTTTCTACCACACTTTTCCTTCCACTTAACTTTCTATGAATATGCTATAAAATATTTGCAATATTCAAATTTTCTGAGACACTGAATTTTGAGTTCTCGTTTTCTGTAAACAACAATCACCATAATAAAGGGAAGAAAAGCCTTAAAATATTTCATTCTATGTGTAATGAGTCTATTCTAGTCTATTATAATTCTTCATTCCTCTTCAAAATTAAGCTTGACCTAATGTATGTGTATCACGCAATTCCCGATACAATCTATTAAAGTGTAGTTATCTCCTGCCAAAATCTGAAAGCATGCTCAATTAGTTTGAAACTCTTAAAGCTCTAAAGGTTTTTAAGCATGCTCCAATGAGCAAAGAAGGGAAATATGTTAAGGTAAAGTAATTAAAAGGATTAAGGTGATTATGATGACCAAAATGAAGAAATGGACAACAAAGCGAAGACAAGGTGGTAAAAATCTGGAGTAATGAAACAATAAAGTCTTTTTTTATTGTGCAAACCTCAGCAGTGAGGTTGTCCTCTACAGAGATGGGGGAGAGCTTCTCCCTGCTGCGTCCCGGTCTATAACCGAGCAACGTTCTACTTTAGATCATCTAAAAAAAAAAAAAAATGATGGAGCAATAAAATCAGATCGCTGCGGGGTGCTTCTGATTGCTTTCCTGATATGTTGGAAATGCTGAATCAGAAAGTGGCCTCCTGCAATTACACAGTCTTCCTGCGAGAAGGACTGAAGGGAGAAAAAAAACTCTCCTTAATTGCGATAACAACTCACGGGCGAAGAAATACATTGACATTTTTACTGTCTATTCGTAAGACAGACAACTCTTCATCAGTGGTTGTCCATGACCCTTTACACGACTGAACAGATGGTGTTGGACTTCCATCTTTTACAGAGAAACAATACTCACTGTATTTCTTTACTTTTCCTCTTCTATGGGCACGGGTGTTAAAAAAAGCATTGTCTTAAAAGTGCTGACAATGTTGGAAACAGTACTGGACAGCCACTCTATATTCTTGCATAATTGCTTACTGTACATATTTTAAAAGGAGGACTCAGTATTTATCATATTTATGATCTCGTTCAGACCTTTGGGGACTCCTCTGTTTGATGTCCAGTCTCAACATCCTACCTTGAGAGTCTCATCCTTAGTCTTTAGAGCCGTAAATTAATCGCCCGTTTGATTATAACCGTAATACCGTAACATATTTGAGTGGCTTTTTATTGCTTATATAGACAGACTTACAGCTACATTAGAAGCTAACTGAACTTTACACTATAAACATTGTGCTGCATTACAAAGTGATAAAAATGATGAATGTTCAACGTGAAAATCTTGGCTGTGAACTACTACAACTACAATGCATAATGGGCCGTACTGCAAAATACCATTTGCCTTAGGTTCCTTGCCAATAAAAAGCGTTTTGAGTTTGTCTGTTGCTTTATTGTCGTGAATCAAACAAAAAGAAGAACGGGGAGTAAACCGAACCTTAAAAAAATTTTAATGTAAATTTTGTCACCCCAAAATCATCTTTTTTTTTTGCAGATAGACTGTATAAATCTGGCCTAAGGGTGCTACTTTAATGTTACTGTGCAATTTTTTACATTTTCATGTGAACTTGCTTAGTTCTTAGTGCTGCCCCCTTAGGGTTGAATGTTGGCTATTGCCATACAATTTTCCTATTGTTTCAAATGGTGCATGCTTTCGTCATCATAGCCCTGCGTTCAGGTATAACGCCCTCCTGAGTCTAATTCCCTAGGGAATTAGACTCAGGAGGGACAATCGTGAGCATTGATCGGTATTGTTTAGTGTTTTGTTACTGCTCTGAACATTCACCCATGTTAGCAATGATGCCACAAACATCCCTTTACCACTCAGAACCTGCACCCACTCTGACCTCCACTGCCTCAGCAGCGCTGGCTTTCAGTATTGCTGAGTCAGCGCCTTGAGCCTGTGGCTCGAACTGATAATGCTCAGGCTCCACAATGCGCCAAACTTTTTTACTCCATCATGATGCACTGAAATCGAGGACATTTCCAGGGACATCTTCTGCTGGAGACAGTTCATCCATAACGGGGACTGTCCCCAGAAATTGGGGACGTCTGCTCTCCCAAAGTTGGATGGCAACGTGAGCAAGGATGTCTGTTTTAAAGCTCCTATTAGAGATGCACAGATAATTTGGATGCTGAGTGAAATCATCTAAAGTTTCCGCTTTATTCTCCCTGACCAGTAACATGTTAGTTGAAAACTCAGAAATCCAAAACATTTTGTTTTCTGAAAGCAGCACAATATACTTAGCACTACTGGGTCATGTTGTCCATAGCTCTCATTGGTGTGGAGACTGTTACTGACTCAAGATTTAAACTTTGCTGCTGTCACTGGTTTAACTCCATATCACTACAATAATTAGCTGTAATATTATATCATATTAATGAACATAATACCCTTTCTTGTGGTCGAGCAGCGGTAGCCTACTTGACCAGAGCTTTCCATAAGTTCACTACAGGTAGATGATGAGTACTGGAAAAACGGAAGGCCCACGAAGGGGTCTTCAGTTTAGCCCACCCCCCGACGGCAAAACAGTGGCAGCTTGTAGCGACGTCGTAGCCGAAGAAACTCTGCAGTGACAATGAAAACATCTCTCATTGAAACAAACTGCAGTGTATAATGAGAATGTCATCATAAGCTTTTACTTTTAAACACTGTTTGACTTTTCAATGTCTAATTTTTCAATGCCAGATCTCTTTTTCAATGTCATTGTATGTGATTTTTCAATGTTTGATTTTTCAATGTTTGATTTTACAATGCCAAATCTCTTTTCAGTATCGCTGCACGCTGTCACTGTTTTAGCTCCACAGTTTTTAGGGGAAGGGAGGGGCCCTGAGTGGCAGCTGTTCACATGCACATACATGCATGCACACACAAACGTGTGCATGCATGTACACATTCTATGTAAAGAAGAGACTGGAGAACAACACAGAGAGATGTGGTGTGACATCATACCATAGTCCATCTCAATTATCTTTTGTTCTTCACATTGCTATTTTTTAGTTATTTCTATCTAAAATAATGATAAAATAACGCTTATTGCAATGCAGAGGAGCACTTTAAATGCCAACTCTGTAATAATATAGTCTTTGTTTTAAAAGAACACTAAACCCCAAAACTGGAGATTGGAAATTGACCGCAAAATTATGCTCAGTGCATCCTTACTCCTGATGACTGTGACTCAACACATGGTGTGCTCTTTCATCAACTCCTTAATAAGATGCATTGGAAAAAAACAGAATGAAAAAGTCAGAGCGAATAAATATTTTATATGCGAAGCATTGGAACACCAGTACAGCCTGTTCCTTTAGTGCTAAAGTACACATCAATATCCCATGAATTCACACTGTAGCATTTGAAAACAGCCGTCATTTTACCCATGAAAATATAATCTAAACCATAAACTGAATCTCAAAGTTATTTATCATCAGACAGCGCACCACGTTAACAACAGATACTCAGTGGTGCATTGATCCGGGCTACTCCGAGCATTTCTGCTCTCCCTCTGTGTCTCCCTGAGTGTTTACCCAGGTTTAAATGTGCATGTTCTCCCTCATGTTGTTTTTTTGTTGGTGAATCCAACACAACGGTAGGTCTCGGGTGTTTCTTTTTGGTTTTCTCTTTTCTCTGTCATGGACAGGTCGCCTCTCTGTCCCCCATCCTTCCAAAGGTTCTGTGGATATAATGGATATTGAGAATCAATGAATGAATACTTTTTATTTTAAGTGACTTACCAAGAAAACTAAACTGTATGAAAAAATAACTCATTCAAGTAAAATAAAGGTGCTGGAAAGGAAATCTGTGAAAGTCATTTCAGCCTCCTTTGGCCGAGATTCATTTCAAGGATTTGTAAAATATTAAGAGGAAAAGAAATGCCCTGTAGCTGTTCAACTATGCTGAAGCCTCCACATAAATCTCACCGGATTCTTTCCTGCTATAGATTTAGGTTCTCTCCTTTACCAGCAGAAAAGAACACCTGCAACATCTACTAAAATAAGCACTTGGCTTTTCCCATTGTTTTTTTTTAAGCAAGTATTCATGGAATGTGGATGATTTCTCCCAGTGGCGATGATTAAATCTGCGTTCTACAATGGTGTTACCACGTTCAAGGAGAAGGCAGACAATGAGCCAGCAACCCTCAAGGTTACAACCCATTCCCATCAATACCCCCGAGGACTCTGATCTTTAAAAACAATCTGGTTGCACCATCAAATGTTCAGTCTTCAGCTGTATAATTTCCCAACAATGTTTTTCAAAGAGGCAATAATTAATATGCCCTAAAGGCTCTACATACACGCACACATGCCTGATTTCAACTCAGTAACTCTTTGATTTACTAAATTTCTTAATACCCACTTAATCACTGCTTATCATCTTGAGCACATAACGTCCAGCCTGCGGGCATTTGTCAGATGCAGACAAGTGTTTTCTCTCTATAAAGGTACAATGTGAAAGCTACTATTGTTAGAATAGGCTGATCACCTATTAGCTTTCACATCCGGTAAATGCTTCAGAAGCATCAAAGCCAAAACAAATAAACTTAGAAACAGCTTCTTCCCCAGAGCTGTGAGGGAAATCACCCCCTGATGGGAGACTGCAGTCAAACACTTTAAAATCACCTCACTGTTAAAATATTTACAATTGCTTACTCATTGCCTACTTGCACACTACCATCCCAGAATAACTAAATGCACATTGCCGTAAATGAAGCCTCAAATCATCATTGCACAATAAGCACCATACTAACTCATTATCGGTTATCTGTGACTCTCCTGAACGCTACAATAAACTGTAAACCTTGTTTATTGCCTGTTTGTTTGTCTATTTGCCTTCATTATGTGTAATGTGAACCGGAAAGGAAAGGAAATTTCACCTCTTTAACACGCGGTGACAATAAAGAATCTTTGACTCTTTGAACTTGGGAAACAAATGTGTGATGCAATGAACAACACAAACATGTAAAAACAAATGGGGTGATTCAAAGATAATAAAATTATAGAAAAAAACAAACAAATGTATATACCCTGAGCTAAAGAATCTTCAACATTTTAAATGCGGTTGTTTCACAACACCCTACCTGAGGTAGTATAGTTGTTTGTTTTCTCTCTCTCTCTCTGCTCGGCTGCAACATAGATGAGCGAACCTTTAAAAATGTCAGTTCTAACACCCGAGGCTATGTCTGGCTCATGTCGTTTCCCTTTGACTAAGCTTTGTGTTACGTTGACATTTCATACTGCCAGGACCTCGTCATATTAGACTGTGTAGGATCCATGCTTAAAACGATTGAACAGAGGATCTCCTGATTTCTAAAACGCTAGATATGCTCATGCACCTCCAGGCAGCGCACTTTTACAAATCGCAGTTCACCTGGAAATGTGAACACGTTAGATCGGGTTATTATCGTACCCTCTACACAGCCGCTTTTACTCAACGTACATCTCAAAAAAAAAAAAAGGGGCTGCCGAAGCATAAAAACGCAACCTTTACTCAATCCTGCAGTGAACCGCCGCTCGGCTCTACAGTAAGGTGCTCTCTGAGCTGAAACGTGATAGGGAGACGGCTCATATGAAGGGAACAGTGATTTACAATTAGGCTTATGTCTTTTTAAACTTAGATACTGACATATATTAATAATAAAGCACACAAACACAGAAGCAGAACTTGTTTTAAATTTCATAGCTGATGGCAAGCAGTGACATTAATTAAAAATCCCTTGTTGTCTATGCATCAAAGTTCAGCAAAGCCTGTCCCGCTCCCATGTTGTTCACAGATGCATTTGACCTTGTATATTAAACAGACAAAAAGTAACCTTACTGTGGGTTTGTTTGTGTGCGCACGCGTATGCGATAAGATGGGGAATAAGTGTAACTCTTATTGCTGCTAAATTATTCAGTTTCATACAATCCTGCGCAGATGAGAGGATAATATTGACGCTGGCGGGGCGGACGGGGTGGGGTGGGGTGGGGTGGTGGGTTTGCGCATGTGAAGGGATCATGATAACTCTTCATTGGTATGCATGTCCACGTGTACCGGTGGCTGCCTGTGTGCAACCATGCATATGTGCACTTGGCGAGTGAACCCCACACCAAAGGCTGCAATGGCGACAGAAAGACACGCATATTAGGTTAGTGTGCTCTATTTATCTGACAAAAGTGTACAGATTGGGTGATAAAAAAAACAACCAACAATGGTTATATAGTTATTCTTAACTAAGGGGACGAAATCCAATGCAACTTTGTCCCGCTGAGCTTTTTTTGGGTTCCGGCAACACACAATATAGTAAATTGTTATCAGGGTGCTTTATCATTTATCTGTTGTCTGCCTGCATGACAGACCCACTCCTCCATCCTGCCTCCCTTTTCTTACTGTTTTCCCCTTCATTGTCTTTTTCCACAATGATTCTTTTTCTGCCTTGACAACGTTTTTCCCCTCCCTCCCTCTTTTTTTTCTTTTTTTTTGTTGCTGTGTGAGGGATCAGTCTTTGTCCTTGCTGCTTCCTCTGCGCCTTAATCTCCGTTTTCCTTATTCTTTCCACAACTCACACTTTCCTAACTCCAGATACCACTTTATTTCCTCCGTGGCTCCTTATTCAGAACGTTCTTTTTTTTAATTTTTTTTTTAGCAATTCCTTGCCCTCTTGTCTTTTAAATGAAGGAAAGGAATCAAGAAAAGTCTGTCCAAATCTCTCCCTGGGATGACAAACGTAAGCCTCTGTCCTCTGAGGATTTGATGCATATCAGTCCACATGGTTTTGGTCCTTTAAGTAATTGGTTTATGGAGCTCCACAGTGATGCAGTGTGAATTTTATGAGTGAAAGGTGGTGCAAAAGTGTGAATCACACTGTGCTGTCAAAACAGTAATGCATGCATTGTTAATTCCCCCCCCCCCAATACATTCAACCATTGTGTTTCATTTTAGGGCAGTAATACAAAAGCCCTTTGTGCGCTTCCAGTAGACCCAAGCTCTCCTGCTCATCTCAGTTGAGCGTGTTCGATGTGTGTTTGAGAAAAAGATTCAGCGGAAGGATGTCCATCCAAAGAGAATGGCAGCCTATGAAGAACACAGGATGGAAATTAGGAATAATTGTTTCTTAATGAAACTTAATTGTTTTAAGTATTTCGGGACACTTTTTTTTCCTCTATAGAGCTGGCACGTTCTTCATAGTACTCCGGTTTATCTCAAAGATATTGCTGTGGAGCTTTTTGTTCATTATACAAGGTAATCATAGAGTATATTAGGAATGTCCCAAATGGAAAATCAAAGCCTAAATAAATTTAGGCCACATATAGGTCCCACTCTTTATCCATCAAACCGATAAAAGCATGCAACATTGAGCTACTGTCTAACCTGCAGTCGATCCCATCTAGACCCCCTTATGGGGCCCATTTCTTACCCAAATGAGCCCCATAAGTAAATGCTGGCTGGAACATGCAAAGGTTATACATCAAGAAAGTTTTGGCTCATACATTTTTTTTTCTATGTAGAACTGCTATAATTACCTGGACAGATGTCTGAAATCAGAACAGTGAGTAAGCCCGCTAATATAGCCTAACACTTTAAGAAATTATTACCAGGAACAATTTGTGAGTAAATGGAAGACTGTAGCTCTTTGTGTCAAGCCAAATAAATCTCCAGGAATAAAAAGATTAAGCTGTAATCGTGTTAAGTGATTCATTATCAGAACGTTTAGTTGCTTTCTTCATCCCATTAACTCTGGGGCTGGAGCAGCTAATTGATGCAGACCCGTAGAAACTAGACTTGGGCAAAATTTAAGCCTATATGTGACACTGATTTTATTTACTTTGATCGTCTTTTGGATTAGCATCAGTTATATTTTGCACAACAATTTTACATGTGAATGTAACTTTCAAAGCAGAGCACTGATATAATGAAGCAGGTCAACATTTATTTTTAGTTTTTCTCAGTATATGATTACCTATTATGTTACATCATTACTACATTCATGAGGCAAATTTCTCAGTGAATCATAAAAAGAACTAGTAAACGTGCAAGTGTTTACTGTATATCATTGAATGGAACTGGATGAAATATAAACAGAAAACGGATTAGTAGAGACTGAGAAACATACCGATCTGCTAATAAGACACACAAACAAAAGTGACCTCACATCTCAAATGGTCAACTTCCCATTAAATGCTGACTTCCTAATTTAGCGGCAAACCATCAATAACAGCAGGAGGTCTTTAACTCACTGACTTGGAGCCTACAGAAGGAAGAGGTTCTCATTGAATAGAAATACCGACCAGCAGTGCTCTCAAACAGCCAGTGCTCTGCTGTTTGAGAGCACTGCTGGTTCCTTCCCCTTTCTTCAGATTTTCACAGCAAATAATTGAAACTGAAGTCAAACAAAATCCTTTTTGCAGTGATTTTCCACCCCCTGTCCTTTGTTTCCTTCAAGCCTTTTGTGAATGAGAAAAAAAAATTATGGGACAAGCAATAAATTTTAGGTGTCCCAGAGAATTTGCTGACAGTGTACGTTTTTGCTCCGTCAGACAATACTGGGAAACAATAAGCCCACTCAGCATGCTGCATAAAAGGGAAAAAACAGTTCAAGCATTCCTTTGTTTGGAAATCTTTTTCAATAATTGCATACACAGTTACAGATTAGTCCTTCTGAGCAGAATGTGGACATGCAGCTCATGGTCTAATGCAGTAAACCCAGTTCCTTGTCTGTGGTCACTCTTGCTTATCAGTCTGACTTCTTGCTTTTCAGTCAGCAGGAGGAAGTGAAACACAATCGTCAGTGAGCTGCTTCCTGTCAGTGCAATGCCTGAAGGTGACAGCGGCTACTCTGAGGTACGAACACATCACAGCTATGAGGTAGAAATACATTGTTCTCCTGATTTGACAAGGATTTTAGTCATGAATCCTACCAAAAATGAATATCCTAACATATCCAGTGGTTAAACACTGACTGGGACCTTTCAAATGTATTACAGTAAAAATTATTTCTAAACCAGCATTACATTGAACTACTCATTAAAGGTCACGACCTGTTGAACTTTCTATGTTTTATTATAGTTAATAATTTTACTGTGTTCACTTATTGCTCTAATTTATCCCTGATGATCCAACCTTCTCTTCTGTATTCATTTAGGCCCCCCGTCCACACGGAAACGAGATTAGTTGTATCCGCTAAGGTATTTTGTGATTTAGGCTGTGCGTCCACGTGGATTCAGCATTTGGGGAAAAAGTAAATTATCCTTTTTGAAATCCAATAGAAAACCAGAATGCCAACCCACATAAAGATTACATTGAGCATGCGTAAATGCTTGTGTCTGATCCGCCGCCATGTTGCTGTGTTTACTTCACATGAGTTGCCCGGTGTTTGTTGCATGTTCCTTTGGGAGTGTCACAGCATCGCCAATGGGCCCGGCACACCTACTACAGCGTTTTCAGCGGTGCTTTGTCCTTTCATGTGGAAGCACATTTTTTCTCAATCGTTTATTAAAATTTACCGTGTTTGCCTTGTGTGGACGGCGCCTCATCGGTGTCATATTAGTCCTCTTCCCTCCGCTGTTGCTCTTTCAGTTAAATAGTCTCCACCGTTCTTTGTCTCACCTATAATTTCTCCTCAACATTTCGCTTCCTGGATCTCTGACATTTGTCGTATTCTCCTGCAACCTCCAGATGTCCTGGCAGATGTCTTTCTTCTTATGTTTCTAAGTGTTACCTACAGCTCTGTAAATTAGTATTTTCATTGGCTTATCCATCAAAACTCCGCTACAATATGATCTTGTCTGCCTTGTCTGTTGGCATTTGGGTCCCAAACCACCAAAACTAATGACATCACATCTCCAAATATAGATTTACACAATAAGAAAAAAAAGTCTAATTTCACAATATACTAACAGCCTTAAAGAAATATGCATTATTAGCTCATGTAAAACAATAGAGTGAAAAGGTATTCCTGAACCTGGCAACCAGGTAAGCCAGGATTCATTATCACCGTCATGTTTCTCATGTGGGCAGCGTTTAAAAATGCATCCTTTATTTCTGTCTTAATCTGTTGATCTCTTTGTCTCTGCTAGACTTCCTGAGCAAACAGACAGTGAAGAAAACGATACCTTTCCTTTGTTTAAACTAGGCGTTGTTTTGGCACGAGAAGAATGTGCACATGAAAGCCACTTCAGCTTAAAGTAAATTCTCTTCGTCTCACCCCCTGCCAACCACTTTGAGGCGCAGCATGACACATTTGCTCTGACGAAGGCAGGACATGACATGAAAACTTGTAAAAGTCTGCTGGGACTGAAACCGTTGCTCGAACGCCACACGCACTCATGATAGTCACTGGTTTGCCCTCAGATGGGTCTGCACGAACACAAACGGCGTACCCCGGTGCTTTCCTCAGCAGAGCCCAGGAGGCAACACCTGGCATGGGTGTGCATCAGACTTATACGACGGCTACAGCTGTCTAAGAGAGAAAGACAAACACGCACTTCCTGACATCTACTTGGTTTGATTAACGACAACTAAAGTTTTTTTTGGCTGTCTCATTTGGTTCTGGGCTACACTGTGCCTTTGTTAGGTCCGCTATTTTTTTCAACACTATAAGCAGAGAGATGACAAATAATCTTTGTGCTAGTTGTGTTGCTTCAGGCAACTTTAGCGCAGACAAAAAACAAAAAAACAAAAAAAACTTTGGGCTTTAACTGTGCACAAAAAAAGTGTTGCTAAAATATTTGCCCAAAGGTTTGACATTGTTAAAACACCTTCAAAGCACCTTCAGCTATTAATTATGGCAATGTAAATTGCATAAAAGCCATAACCTACAAAAACATCTCACACCAGTGAATATTCGATTATGGCCTATATGTACAGGATATCTCCACTCAGTGGAAACTTTTCTTCAAGGACACAGTCCTGGTAGTAGTTTTGTTTAATGACTGAGCCAAAAACCCGATATTCAAGCCCAACACAGTGTTGCATTTTAAAAAGGTTTATTGATGCGTTGGAGGTGGTAACAGGCAGACAGGTGATAACAGATGGCAGGAAATGGCTGAGACAGGCTGACCAGGTGGTGATGACTGGGATAAACTGAACCTAGAAAAGTCCAAAAGGGAAAAACTAACACCAAAAGCTGTCTAGGCCGTGACCAGAGCATACAGCCGACGAGTCCCCAGAGCGGGCAGAGCGAGCACAGAATCCTATAGGAACTCACTGAAGCAAGCAGCGCACACAATCACTAGAATATTCCTATTAAATAATACTGTGGATTCTTCAGTGATGGCATCAAGGCGTTGTTTGTTTTTAACCTGTAATACGTTACCAGTTTGTTTTATTGTTCTTTTTATATCTCTCTTTGCAGGTGTAGAAGCAGACTCCCTTTCCTCTCCTCTACTTTTTCACCATTTCTCCCTTTTAACATTTTGTCTCATCTTCTTCACTTATATTTTTTATCTTATTTTACCTTCCCATTTTTGTGTCCGTTGAACGTGAAACAGTACCAGAATAAAATCAAATAAAGCTTCTTGCATATATAAATCAAGCCGAGCGCCATGGTGAAAACAGCAAGGCTCCATTTGAAAGTAAAATCTGTTGGGCTGTCTTTGGCGTTAAGACAGCAATTCTTAATAATACACTACCAGATAGGACACATGGAAAAAAAAAATGATGGATCCCTGCTTTCATGTTGTTTACACTAAATTCTGATCCTACTATGTGAATGTTTCAGCTTAATTGGACACTGGTTGGCCCAGACAGCATTTTTCCAGTCTGATATTGGCCAAGTCAAACTGTTGCCTTAACTTCCTGTTCTTCTTCAGACATGGCATTCTACATACCTTAGTTGTAACAAGGGGCTATTAGAGCAATTGATCACCTCATCACACAGCCGCTACTCTCTGGGTATTTAATCTGTATTCAGACCATCATCTGTTAGCCGGAGAGACATTACTGCATGGGAAGCATAGTAGATTATGAGTTTCTAAAACACTCGGAACAGTTTGCCTTGATATAAAAACCATGCCACCTTGAAAGTCATTTCAACGCGCTTTTTCTTTACCTATGCAGATGCTTGATTTGAACTTCTGTTGCTGCCATGTAGAAACATCAGTGTTTTAATGGTTGTTTTAGTCCTTGCTCATGTGGTAGTTTAGAACCACAGGAAACTAAATGGACAATTCAGTATTTGCTTTAACAAGCTTCTGTAAAAGTCTACCTTTATTTACATTTGTTTGACGTGTCTATGGACCCTTGATGCGAACCTCTAGTTTTACAGCTCATGCAGCAACCTCAATCTTTTTCACAGTCCACACAGTCTTGCACATTTTTACGATACAACATTTTCTTTCCAACTCTGGCTGTCTCTGCTATGTGCTGATTTAATAAGCCTATTTAATGAGTTCACAGATAGGTTTGGTGAGAAAATAGTCACTGGGATGCAGTTTCTAAAAATGACGGGAAGCCAACGGACACAGACTGCATGACACCTGCGTGTGCTCAGATGTTGCAGCTGGAGCAGAATTGCAAATGTGTAGGAAATGTTTTTAAAGATGCACAAACTTCTATGAGGAACTTCAAAATACCCCTTATTTACATTTTAGAGAATACGCAGCCGGTTTAATTAGCAGCTGAGTGATGGCTTTTAACAGTCAGTGTAAACAACAAGATATCAAAACTCGCTCAGCGAGACTGCTCTGTAGAAAGGATTATTATTTTCTCACCATTTTCAGTGTGACCAGCATCTCAGTTGAATACATAACAAGCTATTTCCTCGTTATTAACTCACATCTCAGATAAGGACAGCTAGTCTATGACAGGTAACTGGCTATCATGCTATCATGGCTTTACATGCATGTGAGAAGACCTTTGTGGATGAAGGGACACACTTTGCAGTCAAAGGCAGATAAAAGTTCCCCAGTAATTAAAGTGAATCGCTGTTGCTAAGAAACGGTGGGCAGACTCAGGAAATTTGGAGCTTTTTCATGCCACTAGCAAGCAAGGCCATTGCAGGCATTGGGTATTCTCGCTGAACCTTGTTTCCTTCTATTCATCCGCTTCCTTCCTGTCTGCCAATTTAGACATTTACGTTTAAGTTCCTGGGCTGCATGGCAGACTCAGCTGACTGATCCATGATATCCATGACATCTTTGACCTGCTCGGCATTTTCCCCTATTGTTTCGGTATCAGAGGCATTGCGTGGGTTGAGTCATGGGACAGTGTAAGGAAAAAAAAGAGCCAAGGACCAGCAGTGTTGTTTTGACAGATGTGGAAAGACACTACATTGTGTTTAGGTATATATGACTTTACACGTTTCCTGTGGGACAGATGGAGGTAACACTACATGATATGTGAACCTTAAAAAAACATTCCTTCAACCATTTCCTTTTATAACAACTAAGGCTTTGAGTTTGTCTACTGGAACCTATTGTCGTGTACATGAGCTGTTTTGCTGAGCCTTTTTACCACATATTGCTTCTCACAAGTAATATGATTCTCATGACAAAGTGCTGCCTGTCGGACGAGGGTACCCGTTACACAGAGAGCAGCCATGAGCACATAAATGCTCCCTCAGGAAACTCAGGAATAGATCGTGTGATGGGTGCCGGAAAGAGCTGAAAAAGCAATCCGCATTAACCTGACTCCCTCGGCACTCCACTGCCCATCCCACAGCCTTGCTTTCTTATCATCCCATCCTTTCCCACTTAATTTCCTCCAATAGTACAACTTTTATCAAATCTGGGAACAGAAAGCAAGAGAACGATTGCAGGAGAGTCTTTTAGGGAAGCAAGAGGCTGATTTGGGAAGGAACCCGCAAAGCGTTTGTACTACTTTTAATTTAAATTCACGGGTTCAGGATTTTTATTGCCCCTGTCACCAGGTGACTATGAACCAGTTCAGGCACTGAGTAAATGCCTAGAAGAAATCAATGCCTGAATGTGTCAAAACTTTCTTCAATTGAATAAAAACAAAACTGAAGTAATAATCTTTGGACCAATAGAGGAGAGATCAAAAATTAGCACACAGCTCCAGTCACTTCAGCTAGGAACCACTAATCAGGCCCGAAATCTGGGTGTAGTGATGGACTCAGACCTGAACCTCCAAAAGCATCTAAAGACAATTACAAGGTCGGCTTTCTATCACCTGAAGAACATTTCCAGGATTAAAGGACTAATGTCTCAGCAGGATCTGGAAAAAATAATCCATGCGTTTATATTTAGTAGAATTGATTACTGCAACGGTGTTTTCACAGGTCTGCCTAATAAGTGGATCAGACAGCTGCAGCTGATCCAGAACGCTGCTGCCCGCGTTCTCACTAAGACTAAGAAAGTAGAGCACATCACCCCAGTTCTAAAGTCCTTACACTGGCTCCCTGTATCTCAGAGAATAGACTTTAAAATACTTCTGTTAGTCTATAAATCCCTAAATGGCTTAGCACCTAAATACATTACAGACTTGTTATCAGTGTATCAACCATCCAGACCACTCAGGTCTTCTGGCTCCAGCCTACTCTGCATACCTATAACCAGAACCAGACACGGAGAAGCAGCATTTAGTTCCTTTGCTCCACTTTTCTGGAACAAACTCCCAGAAAACTATAAAAGTGCGGAAAGCCCGAGTTCCTTTAAATCGAGATTAAAAACACATTTGTTTAAAATTGCCTTTGAATGTTCCAGTTAAACTGTTTTACTGTTTTTAATGTCCTTTTTTTGTTTCTACATTCTATCCCTACTTGCTTTTATTCCTATATTTTAATCATGTAAAGCACTTTGCATCGTCTCTGTACTGAATTGTGCTATATAAATAAATTTGCCTTGCCTGTCCCAAATCAATGCTGCATGTGTGGTTATATTCTGGGTGGCTTCAAAGTGCAATAAAATTAAATATCACATTTAGTATTATACTTAATAACCAGTGATGTTCTTTCATTTTTTTGCTTTCTACTTTTCCTTCTCTAGACAGAAACAAATATTTGTGTCCTCTGGAGTTCAACAGGTCAACCTTAACACGTCGTTTCAGCACGGGGTTAACGTGACTAAAAAAAGTAACTGCAACGTTTTGAGAACACATCTAAGACATTCAAAGTTTCAGTATTTGATTCTAACCATGTTTTTGTCTGGATTCAGATTGCTATGGTCATTGTTCAACTCATGCCTTGCATCACAGATATCTCGCAGAGCCGTTTGCTGGAGTGCTAATGCTAGCATGTTTGCGCTCTCTGTTGATATGACTTGTTGATGATTCTACGCACAACGTGTTACAAAGCTGTTCCAATTAACTGTGTGCAAACAAAACTAACAGAAAGGAATGTTCTCCAACTTCATTAACTTAGTGCTTAGCTTTGAATGTCAACATTTTAATGACTTGTGTTTTCGCTCAGACAAGAAATAACCAGTGATTTATAAAAACTGCCTACCCCAAACTTGGCAGGGGTCCCGTTGATACAATTTTAATACTCCCATAATAGGTGTCGGGAAATGAGTTTCATCAGTGACCCCAAATGTGATTGAACAATAGGTGGCATGCATAAGCTGTTACAATAATTGTAATTCAATCAAGAGTTATGAAGAAAACGGGGAGCTAATTGTGATCATTCAAATGTATATTTCCTAATGATTTAATTGAGTAAAAAGAGACAGTAAAGCCTGTGATGGCCTGGAGGACCTGTCCAGGGTGTACTCTGCTTCTCGCCCAGTGATTGATGGAGATGGGCACCAGCACCTTGCGACCCTGCACCAATAAGCACGTATAGATGATGGATGAATGACTGGAGACACTGAGGGAAAAAATATTAAATGAAAAATGCTAACAATATTTCTACTCAACAAAATATTTGGAAAAGCTGAAAGGGGAGGTTATATGCATAAGAAATAGAATGTTAACTGTTTTTTTTTTTAAATTAACTAAAAATAAAAGCTTTTCGGTCCTACAAGAGTTTCCAAGTTTGAGGGGAAAAAGAAAAAAAAATAGAGGAAGACTTATTTTGGTTCCAGAACAGCTTCTAATCTGTCAGCTCCATCACCAGAACCAACATGACAGAACAAGAAGAGAGAGGGCCTACATTGGGTCAGACTTGGCTGTCTCTCAGCAGATCTTGCCTTTCAGCTCTAGATTTCTGTCAGCACGACCTGCCTTGGCTCAGTTAGCTGGATATCCGGGGGTTTCCCCTTTTGGATTCAGAATGGGTTGGAAGTACAGGGAAATAAAAATAAATCCTGCAAGAAACTTACACAAAATTAAAGAAATGTAGAAATGCATTTTAGGACAACCAAAACCTGTATTTGTATCAACAACAAATCCTGTTGAGTTGATGAAAACTATCTTTGACTTGGTCGCGCAAAATGTAATATTGGCTCTGTTTAATTTTGAGTCTCAGAACCAAACTCCACTTGGGAGCAGACAGCTTCCCTGGGAGGATACGTTTATGGGAAGCTGTTTGACCAATCAGACTGAGAAGAGTTTGAGACATCTGCTTGTTTTTTTACGTTGGAAAACCATCAATAAAAAAGGATTGTATTATTTTTTCTGCCACCTTCTTTAGACAAGAGGAGACTAAGAAACTATAACTGTAGATAAGCGATAAACAAGGTTGTTTTGGACTAGTCTTAAAAGATCCAGCATGGACATTTTAAAGGGTCCTGGAGAAAAAAAACGTTCTTGTAGGTAGGTAAATACTACATTGAGTGACAAGGGAAGTTTTTACATGAAACTGGTTGTTCACATTTCCCGCATGTGTAAACAACCCAACAGCACCCAGTCTGCACCTTCTGGGATCTTAACAAACACACACACAAGCCGACATGTACAGACTCAGTGTCTGACAGTTTTCAGTAGATGTGGGCGAGGAACAACAGTCTGAAAGTCTGAAAATATGTTTGTATGCAGCATCATTTATTAACATTAGAATTAAAAAAACACAACATGAAAGTCAAAACAAATAAAAACTGTAAAAGAGGTTTTAAAAACTCGATTATTACAAATATTACTTTTTACAAATGTAAAAAAAGGCTATAAGGTACCAGGGTTTTGAAGGGTTTTACTAACAACTTTCAAAAATCCAAAGGCAAGAAATGTGCTTCGACCATTTTTGGGTTTTGCCAACTTTAATTTCTATTGATTACGCAAACATGTCGATTGGATTTAAAGAGTTTAACGTTTTCTTTTGTATAAATACAATCAGAAGCAACTCATGAAACAATGTGAACAACTTTAAAAATTCAAGTGGCATGAAATCCAGTTCGTCTCCGTCTATTATAATTCACTGCAGGCGGAAAGCAGACAGGGAATCTGCTTGTTATTACCCAGCAGAAAGAGTTCCTTAGAGGAACTGTTTAACCATGCAGAATGAATGGTGCAGGCTCAAAGTCTGAAAGCATTCATCTCTTTGTTTCACTTCACAACCTCAACCAAATGCTAAAATACTCTGAAGGGAGCAATTTGCTCGGAGACTGCACGTGCCTCAATTTATGCATGCGTGCACAGGAACATGCAAGACACCTGCGGGGTGTAAATCAGTTACCCGGGGGCACAGATCTGCCCCTTGCTGGCAGCTGGTGGTGAGAAAGAAAAGGGACGGGAGCACAACCCCCCCCCCTCCCCCCAAACCCACCCCTTCTGTACTCCGTTTCTGAGGCCCCTCCAATGTCCGGGGGAATCCGGTTTCACTAAATACGCTGTTGATCCATGTTGACAGTGGGAGCTCTGGGGATGCAGTGTTAGCATTCACAGCAGAGTGTGTGTGTGTGTGTGTGTGTCTCTGTGTTGTGCACAACTTTGTTTTTGCATAAACGGTTGTATTTCTCCTGTCTGGAAGCAGGAGTCTCTCTGATAAGATCTATTTTGGAGCCATTCGGTTCAGGGTAATTCGATGGCTGAGTTGCTTTCTGCTGTTTTAAATCTGCATCTGATGACAGATTATTAAGGCATGGCTATAGAGCTTGTCTGATTGGTGCACTCTGTGAACCAAGCTGTTATGTATTTAATAGCCGGGCTGTTAAATAACGAAGAACAAGAGTGATCCTACACCATTTAAATCCGTTAATCCAAATACACATGCATATGCTCAACCCATATTTCCTTTCCTCAATAGTTACTGTCTTATCAACATATTTTTAACACTTTATCTTTGTCACATTTTCAAACCTTACAAACAAACTTCAATATCTTTTAATGGGATTTTATGTGATAGACCAACTCCAAATACTTCAGAAATGCGAATTAGAAGGGGAACATTCTTTTTTTTTTTTTTTTTTTTTACAAATAACAATCTGAAAAGTGGGGCTTGATTTATTTTTAAATATTTTATTTTGAAAAGGCGAAATAAAATCTAGTCCAATCATATCTTCATAAAACTACTAATCGATAAATTAGCACCATCGCATCGACGATTTTGGTGAACAAACAGCATCATAAAGACCAATGAACTCAGCTGGCAGAAAGATCAGTAAGGAGTTAAGGAGAACATCCCAAGCGTGGAACCTCTCACCAGGCACTGCTCAAACCATCAGTATTTGTGGTGGAAAAGTAGCATTGCACATCCCCACGGTGAAACACGGGGGTGGCACCATCATGCTGTGGGTCAGCCTTTCTGCAGCAGGATGAGGGAAGCTGGTTAGAGACAGGAAGATGGACAGAGCTAAATACAGGACAGTCTTGGAGGATTTTTTTTAGATGCAGCAAAATACTTGAGACTGCAACAGAGTTTCAGTTTCCTCAAACGTGTAGCCATGCTATTTTCGGAGAGTTTAAACAAAGTCCAAGCTCCAGTCCAGGTGGCAGGTGCCTTAAACAATTTTTCCAACCCATCTGAATCAAATATCCGAATTACCCCATCAGCATGAAATCTAATTTCCAGAAGTCTAGGCAATCATCACATGTATTTGATTCAGGTGTGTTGAAGCAGGTATCCGTCTAATGACTGTTGAACACCAGCCTGACTGGAGTTTGAGACCTCTGGTTTACGTTCAAGCATTAATATGTTAGAATGGACCAGTCAAAGTCTTAAATCTAATTATTAATCTGTGGCAAGACTTGAACCTGTCTTCATATGTGCTCCCCATATGATTGATATAAAAAGGGGCTTGGTTTTCTAAATGTGTTAAGCTGGTCAAAGCACATCCAAAAAACTGTAATTGACAGCTTTTTGGGTCTACTTTGTAGAAGTAGACGCAAGAAGATAAGTACATGCCACATTTTCATTTCTTTAATTGTAAAAAATGTATTTATTTCCTCCCAGATAACAATTATTGACTAAGTTGTGCTGGTTTGTTACCAAAATCCCAATAAAATCCACTGAAGTTTGTGGCTGTAATGTGACTTAAAAGTAAAAAAAAGTTCAAAGGTTTGAATACGTTTTGCAAGGAACTGTAAATGTTTAAGAAAACGCGCTATTGACCTTGATCGGTCTCGAACATGTCTGGACTTGTCTCGGAGGTACGGCATGTTTCAGTAGCTCACGCACCGACCATCAACACACAGTCCAAAAAGGTCTTCAGCCTTAAGCCCATTCACCTCCGCCCTCATCAGCTACCAGCACTACCCTCAGTGTGGGAAAGCCTCTGTGGAATGCCTTTAAGAGACATAGAAGCTCAAATAAACAAGTTCCTTCCTCTGAAGGTACGAACCGCTGCAGATAATGAGCGAAGCGCTGTGTATCTGCACGCACGGGCCGTTGTCAGCACTGGAATTTGGAACCCACAAAAGCATGCTTGAGAGCATCTTTGCTTTCGAGCCAATTTCCTCATCAGCGAGCAGTGAATACACACAGTAAGAGGCGGTAATCAGCACCAATTATCCTCAAAAATGAAGGGAGTCGAGAGGAGCATTCCTCCCTCAGCATGACAACCGCTCAAGTCAGGCTTCATTAATCTAAATGTATGTCTGAAACGGCGCGGGGAATTAGGGAGAATGCCAAACTGGAATTAGATGACTTTTAAAGGGATTGGCTTGAAATGATGCTGATTCCTTAATAATGTTCTGTTATGAACAAGTGCAACATGCTTTTTGCCATTTCATAGCAATCACGGATCCATCATAAACACGTCTCTCACGGCGGAGCAGATGTAATTAAGTTGGAGTGCACTTTCAGAGCATCAGTCAAAACTTGGCCATGACATCAACCCGGAGGGCTCTATCTTTTCACTAAGATGCAAAACACTCCCAGTTTTCCCACAGGGGATCGATGCAAACACTTAGGGATAAACCCGCCACTTCTTTTTGTCTGCTTATTGAACAGCAAATGAAGATCAGGTACCGGCTTTGGTAGTCTGGAGACTGACTGCAGACTGATTATACAAACATTTGTGAAATAATGGGCTGCTGAATGAGCTCAGTGAATTCCAGCATGGCACTGTGGTAGGTTGCCTCTTGTGCAATAAGCCCAGTCATAAATTCCCTTACAACTAAGTATCCCACAATTAAACAGTTAGTGATATTATGAGGGGGAAATGATTGAGAATGACCGCAACTCAGACAGAAAGTGCACGGCTGAGTAAAATAACAGAGTGGTGTCAGCAGCTGGTGAGGCATATAATGCACAAAGAATGCCAAGTTTTGCAGAGTCAGTAGCTACATGTCAATAGCTCCCAACATCATTTCAGATTAGTTTAGCGTCTAGAAAGCTCGGGTTTCCATGGCCAAGCAACTGGATCCAAGCTTTGCATCACCAAGTGAAATGCAAAGCATCGGATGCAGTGGTGTAAAACACAAGACTCCTTCCAGACTGCATTGTGTCAAGTCTAATGTTTGATGCTGAGGGGATCAGGGGGTGGGGGAGTTTTGTTTCATCAAATGTTCCATGAGACACCAAGACATTTTGGACAATTTCATTCTTCCAACTTTGTGACAGTCTGGGGATGGCTACATCCCGTTCTAACGTTAGTGCGCTCCAGGACACAAAGAAGACATGGATGAGGAAATTTCGTGCAGAAGAAACCCGACTGACCCATGACCCGACAGAACACATTAGGGGGAGAATTGGAGCGAAAACTGCGAGCAAAGGTCATCTAGTCCAACATCAGTGTCTGACCTTGCAAATGCAGTTCTGGAAGAGTGAATAAAAAAAAAAAAAAACTGCCATAACCACAATCCTGAACGTTGAGGAAAAAGTTGAAGCTGTTATAGCTGCAAAAGGGCGGGGCAATATCACATTAAACCCAATAAAATCTGAATGAGACGCCTCTCAAGTTTATAAGTTTAAAGCAGATGATGAATATTTTTACAATGGGTAGGAACATTCAAAAGACCTGCTCAGCTCCCCTTACTATCTCCTACAGGACTCTCTTGTCTGCCAGTTTAATGTCTCTGTACCAAATTTTCAATCAGGAATTAAGTCCAAATTAGGTCAGGTTCGGAAACATTTCGCTACCTGGTTAGGTGTAAGCAAAAAAAAAAAGAAAAAACTTTGCCAGTGACAAGGAAAACTCTGAGGATATGAATGTATAATTTTTGTTTTTTCCAAAACGAAAGGTGTTCCCCTCACATTCTTTTGTGAGTCTAGATTTGCCTTCATTAAACTTAAGTGCTGCATTAGATTCATGAAAACACTTCAAGATGGTGATAAGATAGAGTATGGCTGGATATTTGGTAATACATTTCACAAGTGATGTGTGTAGGTGCAAAAGTACACACAGCCAGAAATAAACACCGAAGGGAGTAAATCATGTCACCTTTTTTGTTTTTTTTGTTCAGTGAGAATATTTTTGCCAAAAGCCCTGTCTTTTTCCACCCAACTCTCACTGGATAACTTATACAGCCATAGCGTCAGTCGAGGTATTTCATCACAACGCCCTCTAATCACCCACGTGTGGCACGATTTCGCCAGAACACCAGGCAACACCCAGTTTTGGCTGGGCCGAAATTACATGGTCGATTCTGGTAGAGAGGAGCAAAACCTGCAGGAACCTCTGTGTATTTATGACAAAAAACGGATAGATGGTTTGGAGGTTTAAATTTGTTGCAGTTCAGCCTCCGCCCTTTCTCCCACTATCTGTAAAATGCGACTGCTATGGTTCCTCAGTTTTGTTTTATGTTATGCTCTGGTGGATGCTTTAGAATAGCTTGAACAGTTCCTTGCATGTTGTGGCACCAGGAACAGCGTTTTTACTAACCTAACTTCCCGGCAGCATGGCAGAAACAGACAGCTGCATCCGGTGAAATAAAATAGGGAAGGAAATGGAGGTCAAATCTTAAGAAGTTACGCTTTAGAAATTTAATAAAATCAGCCTAGTGTGCAGTTTGTAATTTTTCCTGGATGAACAACATCAGTTAAAGGGCAAACAGGGTCATGCTTTAATGATCCCTACTACAGAAAGCACTGCATGCACGATACAAATTTCACTTATCCTTGTCCACTTTCTATATTGTGCCACTTTCTTTAGGCTGATAATTATTGGCAAGACCTCCAATCAAAAAGGGAGGGTTTGGGCAGAGTCAGTGTTGTTTAGGCTGAGCCATCATTTGGTAAACATGTAATGAGAGCCTAAAAGAAATCTGCGTATGCCACGACTACTAATTTACCACAGGGTGACGCAGGCCGCATGACTCCCCTGCATAGCTGTGTGGTCAGGCTGACACAGAAGCCCACACCCCAGCTCAACACGCAGACACAGGGATACCATAGATAGAGTTTTGTGGATTTCTGTGTTTAATTGTGCGTGTGTGTTTGGCAGTCGAGAGCTCTGTGGAAATGTCTAGCGGGTGAGAGGCTTTTCCAGCCCGACCCAAAGGCAGCCAATGCCCCATATAGGCAGATTCCCCTGAGGAAGGGAAACAACAAGCTGTCTCACCGACTGACCCTTCTGACATTTAATCCGCAGCCGACCATGTTGTCCCACCGGTCGCGCTTTTAAGTTGTTTGAGTCATTTCAGCCCCTTTCCAGTATAAAGTAAAACAGGTCGATGGTCTGTCACCTTTGTATAAGCATTTAAGAAAGTACTCCTGTGAAGATGACACTCACATTCAAAGTCAATTAAGCGCGGGGTTTCAGTCATGAGAACAACAATACAATTGTGTGCACTTTGCAAGAATGTATCCCTTTCAGTTTTCTTGCACAATTGAACAAAAACATACAACCAACACTGTCTGCTGTAAGTTTTGTGAATGTGCAAGTTGGTAGGTTGCTTATTTCACTAGCTCGAGTCACCATGTATAACGCATGATATATATTAATTATAAAATGATTTTTTCAAGCCTTTGGTTTAGTTAATTATGATAATTTTCCTATTACGGCTAAAAAAAAAACTTTTTACATCTAAGATTAGAATATTAAAATGAAATGTTTAATACCTACTTAAAGATAATTATTTTCAAAAGCTACTTTTAATCTGACAAACAAGCCTAATCGGAATGCACTTAATTTATTGAATATGACTGTAGACTCAGTGTCTTCCATGACACAAGTAAGTGAAGCAGATTTTTTTTTAAATAAATTAGCGCACTAATGTGATATATTTCCAGAAGTTTATATGTCTGTCTTCATTCACCAACAACACATTTCTGATTAAACAACTTTCTTTTGGGTCTAAAAAAGGCTATTGGAGATGAAAACTTATTGACTAGAATGGAAATGCTGTGTCCTTTTCAATTAGCTACGTACTTAAACAACTGCTGGCAAAAACTTTCCAATTATTACCATGGGCTATTTTGTCAACTGACTCCATCAATTCAAGCACTGGGTTGATTCAACACAACAGGTTTAGCTTATAAATTTGACCCAGCATGCTTTATTGAGGTTTTTAACCCAAAAATCGAGTTAAAATGACTCATGTCTAAAGTTAAGGCTACCAAAGAGTGAGCTGAGAAGAAATAGCCTATAGGCTAACCTGGATGACTAAGCAAGAAACATTTCAGTGAATGTTTGCCTTTATTATTTCAAGTTTAATTCTGTATTAAAACTGCTCTGATTAAAAAAATATTATAGGCAACAAGTGAATTTGGATTACAAAAGTCATTATATGAGTAATCATTCCCAGTTAGCTTTATGACCAACTGTTTGGTCAAAGTGTGAATGTTTAACAGAGCTAGCACTAGCTTGTGCTAACCACTTAGCAAGGGAAAGGCTAACACTATCTGAAGTGAACTCGTTTTTCTTTACTGAGAACAGTAGCACAACTCCATGATATGAACATTAGTACATGAAATAACCAAATAAAAGTATGATTTATGTGCCATACAGGAGGTTTAGTGAAGCGTGGACAGTTTGATGTAGGCCTATAGTTCAAAATGGCGGTCTGTGAAGATTTACTAGTACCCTATCCTTCACTAACTCAAAAACCTGGATGCAATTTTTGGTTGAATGTTTGGTTACAGCCCTGCAATAGACTGGAGACCTGTCCAGGGTGTACCCCGCCTCTCGCCCATTCACAGCTGGAGATAGGCACCAGCACCCCTCGTGACCCCACAAGGGATAGACGTGTTAGAAAATGGATATATGGATGTTTGGCTACAACCGCCCAACTTCTTTCTCAACAGATGACGTAATAATGCAAAAAAACTGTAATGATTGATGTGGTGAAGAACCCAGAATTCAGCCAAACACTGTAGAAATGCTTTTGACGGTGTTTTAATGGAGGGAAGGTGAGGAGAGGGAATCAAAACAGTCAAACAGAACAGGGTCCAAAAAGGGTAAGGCAGACATCTTGACAGGGAACCGGCAACAGAACTGGGCAGAACAAAACAGATCAGGTTACAGACAGGATCAATGTGCTGGGAGCTCTTACCAAACTGAGGCAGCGGACGCATGGGTGACAAGTGTGACGAACCGACGGGGAGCAGAGAACTAAGGCAGGTTTAAATAGGCGGATAGAACAGGTGAGCGGAGGGAAACTAATCAAGGACAGGTGGGAGTGATTAAGGGAGCAGACAGGACACTAGAAAATAACCCTAAGACAAAACCAAGCAAACCAAGCACAGAACTAAAAGCAGAGCTAAAACAGGGACCAGATAACTAACACAATAAAGGGGCTAAACTAGAATCCAAAAACGGAAATAAATCCAAGGGCGAAAAGAGCTACTTTAACCAAATAATAAACATAAACCAGAACAGAACGTGACAAAAAACTATGGTAATAAAGTAAAGAAATATCTACTAGTTTCTCTAATTTGATGCAGTAAATACCATAATTGAACTACCAGGCCTTCTTGGGGCTCTTGTTTCATTCTGTGGTTGAGTAGAAAACGGCTTTAATTTCCGCTATCATTTACAGATCAATAAAGTCCAAGCTTTACTGTCAGTCATTTTCTTTGTTCTGTTCGGTTTCTGAGACCCTGACTTTTTTTTTTACAGCACTCATGCACTTCCCAGAAGCTTATGCCCTTTGAGGTGACCATCTTAATCCCTGCTGACATTTGATCAATGGACTGTATTACTCTGCACACATGTGACTTGTTGGTGAAATTGTTTTGACATACAGTCATATACAGTAAATTAGAATATATAAGGCTCATTTGTCAGAACAAAAGTACAATTTCAAAACAACAACCAAGTAAATAAACATGCTTTTCTCAAAGCCCAAATTACTGTATTAAAATTTTTAAAAAATTATTGATATGATGTAATATTCTAGTCTTAAATATTGTGTTTTAATTATATGCAAGCCAAAAATCATCATCAATAACAGAAATAAGGGCTTTAAAAATATCAGTAAGTCATCTGTGTAATGTGATTACCTTAGCTAATTTGGGTTACTGAAACATATTGACTATCTTATTGAATATAACTGTATGTAACTTTATTTCAAATTATTAAACGTGGTAAGTTAAACAGTTTTAGCTCATAAATGAACCAGCTATTTGCTTGATTTGACAAGAATCTTTATCCCAATCACTTTTTAGTCTGTTTTTCTTCTGCAATACTTCTTGTAAGAAGTATTGCACTTTGTATTTTCAGTTCACACCTCCCCCCACAATGACTTTTTTCCCTGTGTATCAGATGTGAGAGAAATCCCTGCATACTGCATAAGCAGCCATGAAAGGTTGCTAAGATAAAACCTAAAGTATTTGTCATCAATATATTAAAGCCTGAAATTATTTTTGAGAGAAAAAATCTAATTCATGCATACTCCCAATATGCAAGTAAAATCTATCATACACATATGATACGTGAGTTTGGTATTTGTTGATTGCGGACTGCTTAAAGTATTTTAAGTCGATACTACTTCTGCTTATGGGATTGAAACTAATTGCAGGAATTTTGTGCGGCAGGTTGTGACTGGTAGAGAGAGAGTGAATGAGCTGATTTCTTGTGCCATCCTACCTTTGTGGCTGCTCTAATGTAAACTGAAGAAGTGTATAGATCCTTATGTGACAGATAGCTTTGTATCAGCCAAGGAATCACAAAAGTGTGAATGAAGTCACAGCTTTTTCCCCCCCAGAAAATTTACTTTAAGCATCACTTGATTGTGTCTGAAGTCCTGTTCTGTGGGTTAATTGTTGCATCAGTCATATTTGATATTGTGAATTTGATCCTTGTGGGGATTTCCTGTAAACATTTTTAATGAAAACAAACAAACAAACAAAAACAGTTAAATGCCTTTTGAAATGTCCCCACCCATGTTCTTTACAGAGCTGTAACACCACGGGACAGGTTGTATGTTTCCATCACATGGTGTATTTTATAAACCACACAATGCCACCAGCTATTTCTGAGGGTTTTGGTCTAATTTTCATTTTTTAGGTGGTGTTTCTGGGGATTCTCATGACGGTGTGATGTCACAGTGCCTCAGATAGATGCTGATCTAAACACATGTCTGTGGCATTGTTTGGATTGTGGAAGCTTTTTGTTTGTGTAAAAGTGTAAAAGTGAAAATGCATCATACAGTAAGCATCAACATCTATCAGATCAGATAAATAATATGAGACAAAGATAACGTACGTAAATGCAAAATGTGCTCACAAAACCCTGATTTTATGCATTTCAAATTAACACGACCCTCTGTGAAAAAGAAATTGTCCACTTAGTTATTAAACACATCTTTTGAGTGTGTTTTCATAAGTCATGCCCAGACTTGCAGAGTCAATAGATCGCTTAAATAGAACCTGACATTATGTGTTTGGCTAAAAAATCTTATAAAGCACTAATCATGCCCCAATCAAGGCTTGTGATACTCTGTGGTTGGTTTGCAGCTTCAGACTCTGGACCACTCAACGTAACTGAATGAACTCTGAGGTCTTCTCTTTATCAAAAATCCTGAAGGTGGATACGTGTCTTTTCAGTTCTTTACCTTAAGGGTAAACTCCCAGGAATAAAGCTGCAGGATAGTGATCCAAAGCGTGGCAGAAACTCCATTTCTCCATTTCTATATACGGTTTTGTCCATCAGTGTCAATAGTCACATTGGCACTAATATTAAAGTACGTGTGCATGGGTGTCAAAGCCACTTAACATGTGTGGGACCAAGAAAAACAAATAACAAAAACAATGAACAAGTGTAATTAATGCTCACAGTTGCTAGCTTGCCTTACATTTTTTTATTCTTCATCTCCAACCTTGTGTCAAAACACTGAGAATATCTACTTTGTAAAGTGATATGAAGATTTGGCTGTGTGTTTCTGCGAGGCCAGACACCTTTTATTTTCAGTCTGATATTTTATCACACATAATTCAATGAGTTAACCGTGTGCTAAACAACCCACAATGACTTGCGATGTTCCGAACACTGGCGGAAAAAGTGTGGAGAAGTTTATTTCTGCTATGTTGCATCAGTGCCTCAACCAATGAGAACAATTCACAGCAAACATCGTATTTATTAGTTCAACCAAAGAATACGAACTGCTACAGATCCATCCACTGTCCAAACGTGCTTCTTCTTGGAGTGTCGCTGGGAAGCTGTTGCCTATCTCTCTCAGATGGGAGAGAAAACGTATGAGAAAATGATTATGAGATAGGACATTATTCTGTAAACTGAGAATAAAACGCACTGTTTGGTTTCACTTTTCCCTGCTCATTCAAAACTACAAAATAGCAAGACTGTTGTGTATAAAACCAAGTTTGTTCTTATCAACAAACTTGAGTGGTACTATTCATTATCTTTGTTGAAGCAGAAACAATGTCATCACTCTTTATCTCTTTGCCTTTTCTACGTCCGTCCGTCCATTCGTTCATCTGTCTTCTATTTCTCGGAGTTAAAACTAATGATTTCAGTCACACTTTTCAAGTTATTTTTAATGCTATTAAGCAGTGAATTATGGGAGGATGTCAGTACGCCCGTCAAAACACAATACCTTACCATAGCTGCCGAGACATTCCAGCATATGGACAAAGTTTTTTTTTTTTTTTTTTTTTTAAACTTCTGAGTAATTAGTTTTCTTTGACCTTCAATTGTCTGACAAATGTGACATGAGCTTTTCCAATACCAGGAAGCACTCATGTGTTTTATTAGAAAGACCAGCCTCTGCCCTGCCTGGCTTCCTCAAGGAAGGCAGCATTCAGGCTGGAAACAAAAGGGGGTAACAACTGATTTGACAGGCTTAGCGGCGACAGAGTGAAATGAAACGTGTGGGAAGGCGTTAAAAGGACTTACAAGAACCGAGCCTTGATTCTGACAAACGTATGGCCATATAAAATATTATTAAAAGGTGCCGACTCTTCTTCCTGTGCCACATCTGTAATACTTCCAGTGACGACATTCTGTGAGGCTCCAAAGACTCAACAAGATGATACAGATCTCAGGGCTGTGCTGGTTCCAAACAACAGGAGTGGTTTTGGGTGGAGTTTCACTCTTCAGGATAATCTGAAGAATGAGATTACGTCATCACCTGGTCATGTTGGTACACTCTCTTTTTCCACCTGTATGTCGGTATATTTCCATCAGACCACATTAGCCTATATTTTTGAGTTTAGGAGCCTGTTATAGTACCAATAGGAAAGGCTTCATTGCAACCTCTCACAAGATGGCACTTTTTTGAGATAGAAACCAAAATGACCACTAGTTTCAGTTGCTGGGTCCAGTACTTAAGAGTTTCATAACTACTACTTATGAATTACTGACTTTTTTTTTTAAATAATTTCCTGCATGCAATATTTTCTCTCTTGATTTATCTTTTTAATAAGAGAGCATGAGATAGGAAATTGCTTCCTAGTTGACAGCTGCTGGTGATGGATGGATATTTTCCCATCTGATTGCCCTCTAGAAGTCAATAGTAGGTGACATTTTGGATGGTGCAACACTGCTCCCTACTGGTTTATTACCCAGATTACAGAAACTACTAAAATATCTTCTTCCAGTCTTTAAAATGTCCTAATACAGATTATTTATATTGAATTAACCAACAAAGTATATATATATATATATATATATATATATATATATATATATATATATATATATATATATATATATACTGTAATGTTTCTGCTGATGATCATCATCCGGAAACATGCTGTCAGTGAAGATACACTTAGATTTGTGAAATTCAAACCAATTAAGTCAGGCCTCTAACATCTCTAGAGGTCTGCTGTACCTGTGTTCAGGTTGATATTTTGAATGACACTTTTTTAAATGTTTGTAATGACCTGTGTAGCAGTTTTTCTTTTACTAAAGAAATATTGTAGTCCTTAAGGATATAATGTAAGTCATAAAATCACACATTGTATATATGAGAATCAAAAATTTAAAATAAGCTTTAATAATGCATGGCTTGTTAACTCTAGAGGTCTTAAAATTGCATTTTACTTAAGTTAGAATTTTTACAAAATCGTTATAAAACTATGGATTTTGCCTGCAATTGCAAATTCTGTAGGGTAATATAATTTACTTTAAAAAATAGGACAACATGGTTAATGCGTAAACTCTGCAAGCAGAGGATATGTTGCACTAAGAGGTCAGAATACCCTGATGCATATTGATCTATTGAAAAAGAACATTGATTTAGTTCTGCCTCGTTTATGTGAAATTAACCTAAAATAAAAGAATGACTAATTTTTTTTTCCACAGAAATGATACCACTGTAATAGGGCAATTTACTATTGCTCTTACAGTTTTAACTGTGCTTATAAACAGACTCACCAGCAGGTGTCATGGTCTCTCATAAAGGAAATACAGACTTTACTGATATAGCACATTTCACAGTAGATCTGCAGCATATGACGAGTAGGGATGCATTTTGTCTTGGTTTCTTCAGTAAGGGTGCTTTCTATTTTTTTTTTACCTGAAAAACTAGTATGGCACATCTAATGTTTCATAATTCTGCCCATCACAATTTCTGACCCTGCTACCTCTTCTTGTTTGAGGCTATAGTGAGGGGAAAAGTCTGGTGCTGCACTAAATCCCTCCTGCATTCACTCTAAATGTGCAGGAATACACAAACAAGTGCTTCTTTCAGAGCTGAGGCTGCAAAACATTTGGGTCGGCTTAGTTCATAAATGCCATTTCAGCTCTTCTTTACTCTGCACTGTTAAACAAAGTCAACCAATGTGAAACAGCTGGCTTAGACCCATTTTTATGAGACCTGCTTATTCTTCCTATCTCCAAAGCTACATTAAGACAAATAGCATTTCACAAACGATTGGCTTGTGGTACAGTGATAATTTGTGAGCCACTTGTGTACAATATAAAGCTGATTTTGAGGTTTGTTTTGGATCGAGATGAGATCCAAATGGATGTATTTGGGTTGGAAATAGAGCTGTACTTTCAACGTATCATGTCCTGCTTTGCTCTTTTATTCAGACTCATTTGTTTGTATGCTATTAGACTATCCAAAGCTTGCCTGGGCCTAAATCAGAATGACCTCAACCATTTCAACTGCAATCCTATTTCTGTTTCAATTTCCAGGATGATAGCAATTCTGATAGAAAGTTGCATAGTCCGTGGGACAGTTTGTGCATGTTCATTTATTCTGGAAATAAAGGATCCATATTGGCATTAAATATCACAGAAACAGAATTCAAATTTAATCAAAATGTATTAAAAGAGTTGAATAGCACAATTCAGTAATTGTATCATTCTTCAAGACAGACCAGATCTATGGAGTACACGGCTAACAATTGCCCTGTCAAGAGATTTAACACATCTCAGCTGTGGATTTATGCTGTTCCTACAGTCACCACAGTTCTGCTGGCCACTTTTCAACTATCCTTGCTCAGTCTGTCAATTTAGGTCAGGGGTGTCAAACTCATTTTGGTTTAGGGGCCGAATACAGCTTAATCTGATCTCAAGAGGGCCACACGAGTAAACTCATTGCAAGATTAAATAGAACTAATAAAAGTGGACTTGTTGTTGATTTTTATATTAAATTAGTTTCACTTTTACACAATATATTATAAATAACCTCAGTGTTTTTAAGAAAAGTTAATGCAATTTCATCAATACTTTTACTCAGTTAAACATTTACTTGTGCATTATGCATAAGAACTGATCAGTGATTGTACAATGTTGAAAAACATTTATTCACATTTTTTGGAACTTAAAAACACTGTCCTGCATGACAAAATACATCAAACAGATAAAAATTAAGAAATGATTAAAATTTTTCCACACCTGAAGCTTAATCTGCTAATTAAAACACAATTATTCCTGGACAATATTATTCCTATATTGTCCACGAGTGGACAATATAGGAACTGCAGATTTTCAATTAAATATACAATTAAATGTACATGTTTTTTTCAAGAATTGTTTTATCATTCTCTTCCTTTTATCTCCTCTTTCTTTCACCTTTTCTTTTTTTCTTCTTGTTCTTCCTTTCCTCTCCTACTTTCCCATTGTAGTGTCCATATTATTTGAGATATTTCCCGCATGAATCATAATAAAACTATTTACATTCATAAATCAAGCGGAGCACTATGGCAAAAGCAGTACTGCTCCACTTGTGAAAGTCAAATCTGATTAGCTCTATTTGGCATTAAGACAACAATTCTTATTGCCAAAAAAAAATAAATAAATGTTTTTTTTTTTTTTTTAAATAATGATAATGCATTTAGCCACCGGGCCGGACTAAATTGTTCGGCCCGTGGGCCGTATGTTTGACACCCCTGATTTAGGTGGAAAGCCATGTCTTGGTGGGTTTGTAGCTTTGCCATTCTTTTTCTATGTTTCTGATGATGAATTGAACAATCCTCCACAAGACGGTCAAAGCCGACCAAAACCATTTTGTAACCAAATCCTGCTTTAAAACTACACCACACTATTATCCCTGACCTGTCTGCTGTGTTCCATGGTCTTATTCATAATGCTGCTTATTCACTAAAGATCTCCAAGGTTTTCTAAAGTCTTCACAGCATAGCAGTATTTATACTGAGATTAAATTATACAGAGGTCAACACTAATTAGTAATTATGGAACTTCTGAAAGAAATGTGCATCGCTGGCTTTTATATAGAGATAAAAGAGGTAAGAGTGTAGAGTGCGTATATGCCACTGTTTCAGAATTCCTTTGAAAAGAATATCATTTTTCCTTTCACATCATAATAGTGCACTACTTTTTGTTAGCCAATTAGATGAAATTCCACAAAAGTTTAATATCAACCAGGTCCACCTTGCTAAAATTACAAATATACTAAGAACTATATTTCATTGTAGTTAAATAAATACGTTTTTGCAGTAATTTGCTGCGTGTTCTATCCTCAGTTACTTTTCCACTTTGATTTTTATAGCAGCCATAAGTTCCACTTTATGACTGTTATGACACATTTCATTCATCCATAATCGTGATGTTAATGTCTACACATCTTTACGCTTTACATTGACCTTCTGGGTGTTATACTCGTGCCCTAAACGAGAGTAGTTCTGAATAATCGATAGTAAAACACGTGACAGCTCTTCTAGCAGTTTTTGCACCAGATTATCATGCCGCCAAAACAGCTGCAGATTTATATCCTGTTCATCACCTCGCGAAGCCACCTTCTGACACCTGATTGGCTGTAGTCCTCCAATGACAACCCGCTCTGCCTCCGCCCCGCCACATCACTAACGTGGCGCTTAACGAAGCAGGAATTCCGGTAATGTGCGGATGACAGCGCGCGTCGCTGCTGACCGTCCCGTAGCAACGCGGAACTGTTGCCCAGCGACCAGCGGTGCTCCCACTATTCAGCTAGCCAGCTGTGAGCCAACGGGCTAAACACACAGCTGTTGTCTCCCCCCCCCTCCCTACCATTCCTCCTGGCTTCTGTCAGACCTCACAGACCGTGGATGAAGTGTTTATACCCTGATGCTCACAGTTGGACCGGTGTCTTTTCTCCACCCGTGGGTCGAACTAGCAAACTAGCATAGCGCGGTGCTCTCAGGTCGGCCTCAGAAACAAGAGGGATGGATGTGTTCGGCTTGCTGCACTTGGACGAACTGTCCCACGGACTGGCAAGCGTGTCCATGTTTCCTTACTTCGACATGGCGCACTATATCGTGTCGGTGATGGCTCTGAGGGAGCAGCCAGGTGAGTGGCGAGCTGCATAATCTAGGAGTTTATATGTCTGAAGTTTGAATAGAGGACAAGTTAACTTTAATGTGTTGCAACATTGCAACTTTGTCCCTGCAGCTATAAATGCAAACACAGTGGGTGTTGTGACAGTTAAAAATACACTGCATTCAGACTGAGCCTCATTATGTAATATAATTGTCCTTCTTGTGCAGTTTGCACACACACAAAAAACATTTAATAAGTCATTGTTTAAATGATTGTCTTTTATGTTTGTTATTGTCTTTTGTGCAGTAGGCTGTATTAAAGAAATTAAGAGTAACGCTTTATTTGTCAATCCTTAAACTGGCTAAAGAAATAAAAGAGAGCAGCAATAACAAACATAAACATTGAAGTTTATAATTCGAGCTCTTGGAATGACTGGATGTTCTGTTCTATATCACTGTAAGGAGATCTTTGTTTTGCTTTTATGTTGAAGATAACTTTATTACGATGATCGTTGCAGGCAAAGAATGTGACTGATTGTGTAGGTTCAGTGTTCAGGTATATTGGCTCAACGTTGTAACCTATGAAATGTCAAAACAAACGGCTTCTGCTTAAAGATGGTTAAATAACTTTCCAATGATGCCAAGATCGTGTATGTGGGGTTTAAAATAAACGCTGCTGCGGCCTTTTCTAAGCTGATATTCTGGGGTAAAATGTAAAATTCGTATCAAAGCTTATTGCCAAGCCCGTCCATACTGGTACCGCTATGAGCAGAGCCACGCCAAATTTTTGTCATGCTTTAAAAGTAGGTCAGAAAAGGTGATTTTTAAAAAATTAAATTCCTTTAAGAAGGCTTTAATGTCTAAAATACTTTCTGTTTGACTGCACTTTAGATTCCTTTGTTTAATCAGCTATAAATCAGACACAGTGACAATTGCAATAGTGGTTTCAGTGCAAAAATGTTCTTTAATGCCTTACCTTCACACAGATACCAAAAGTTTGCATTTACACCACATAGCTCGGGAGCTATACTTGATTTCTATCAGGTATGTAATTTCAGGTGTAAATTCTCCTAAACCCCTCTGGGCTTAAGGGGTAAAAGTTGTGACACAGAGTCATTAAAACATGCTTAATTTCCCAAAAATTTTGATTGATTGTCATTAAAAGTTCAGCAAATGATTTTTCGCTCAGTGTGCTGCCTGTTTAGTGCAGAAGAAATGCCAGTTAACTGAGTTTTAATACTAGTGCTTTTATTCACCCAACAAGGTAGCACTGAATAGGCCTGCATGATATTAGGAAAAATAAAGTCATTTATCAGTTTAATGTGATGACTTTAAGTAAAGATAAAGGAAAACATTAAAGGGGCTTAATGTGCTGGCTTTATTGGTACTCTTTTCTACTCAAAGGTGAGTTTGGGCCACTTTTCTGGATTATCTCCAGGGAGCTGAGTCGTTTGTTTGCTTGTAACTCAGCGGTTGGTTTAGCGGCTGTGTTGCACGTCGTAAGCCTGGGGTATCTCAGATAAGACTGCTCCGTATTTATGAACCCACCCAGCTGGTTTGTCAGCTTTATAGTTTCTGCCCTTTAGTCTCTGAAGCTGCTGAGGCATGAGTGCGTTTGAGGTTGGAGTTCTTCCAGCTCCGCTGACAGAGCGCCGGTCCAGAAAGAAAAATAAAACATCATATTTATGAGGACATCCCGGGAGGCACGCACACATCAGAACCGTCTTGCTGCACTTGCAGGTTTATGAGCCTCCGCTGCATAGCTAGCCGACTAACTGCGAGTTCGGATAAGATTGTGTTTATATGGTCAAAGCGGCTGTTCCTTCATCTGTGAAGTTGTCCTCCAGTTTACGCGTAGAACAATGTTTCTGAGGTTGGTCTGTTTTCAGACTACGTGACGCAGTGCAGGCCTGCTCGACGATTTAGTGATTTATGTTCACGTCTCAGATCAAGGTGTCTGGTTTCAGTCTCAGCGTAAACAGTCCTGTGTTGAGTTTCATGCTCTGCGTACATGCATGCACGGGTTAATCAGGGATTCTGCAGCGACCTCAGAAATAAACGAGCATGGCGGACGTTTCTGTTGGACCTGCGGTGGAGTCGCACGCTTACAAACAACCACTATGCAATAATGGGGAAAGTATGGCCTTGTTTTAGGTGTCCTGAAATCCTTCTTTTACTAAGGATTAAAAATTAAAAATGTTGTTTTTGTTAAACTTAGCTGCTTTGGTATAGTTCATTTTATTACAATCAATATTTAAACTAGTTTTAATTCAAGAGATTTACCATGACAAGTTTCAAAAGTCACCAAGCTCCAGAGAGAGAACTTTTTGTTCTTTAAAAAAATCTTCCAAGAGATATAGTTGATCCCAAATCAATATTTTGTAACAGAAGGGGTGGACAGTATGGAATTAAAATTTTATCATAATATGTTGTGATACTATTGTGATGACAACAAAAGTGATGATAAACGACTATTTGAACCGTCTTGCAGTTTTATTTAGACTACACTCGAACTGTGCTATGAACCAACCCTTACATGCCAGAAGCCTAATCCTCTATTTAGCCCAAGGCCAAGAGAAGTTATAATAACAATAAACTATTTAACCCGTCACAAATATGACTGATTGTTAGAGTGGTTGACAACAATAGCAGAGATTTAATCTCATATGAAGTCATCTAAGTAGATGTAGACAACGAGTCGGACCGCTTAAATCCTCCGCTGCAATTCTTGCCGGCCAGAGACATCACTTTTTGGCTTGTTTTCTCATCCCGGTGATAATGGTGTAAAACAATGAGAGCTAATGTTTTGACTGTCCTTTTTAGGTTTTTATAGAAAGCCAACGTATTTAGCAGAAGTTGTTCGCCACCATTGGCAGGTGTTCTGATGGTGTTCTGCTCCTAAGCCGGTTCTGGGATGAACGGATGACACCAGTGGTGGCGGTAATAGTCCAGGCCCTCTTCAAACAGATGCAGACATAGAAAAAAGGAAAACAAATGGAAATGTTAGCGTGTTTTTTACGGCTTGTTCAAGTGTTTTGCCGAGCTCAGACAACATGGAGACCCTCCTAGTGAGATGACTTTAAAATGAACCTTGTGTCTGTCGCAGCGCGTTCTAGCGACTCGGACCAAAGTCGGGCCTCGTGCCACGGTGTGTTTCTGTTGTGGCTATAGTGACAGGTGGGCTTCCAGTCGCTCCGGCGTTTGACTTTCAACACGCAAACATTCAAGAACACAGATGCTGGCCATTGTGGTCACCGCCGCCGCTGATCTATTTCTGAACTTGCCTTGCGAAGCATCTGAGCCGCCGTGACATTTTAACCCATTGTCCCCAGCCCGCTGGCATCAGGCCGCCTCCAACTTGGTGGGAGGTGCAGAGAGTTGAAACGCAGCTTAAGCAAATGGTTCACACGAGGTGCCTCTGGGAAATGGGTTTGGATGTGAGCGTTCGGTGACTTCTGGGGGCAGGAAGTGTCTGAAGACAGTGGAAACGGTTTAACAGCAAGTAGGATCTCGGAAAAGTTTGAGCTGGTTTTCAGGTTCTTTTCTTCTTCTTTTCCATAAAAGGAATGGAATGCCATAAACCAATCCGGCCCTTCCTGCCTGTCCTCCATCCTGTCTTAAACCGTTTTCCTCAACTTCTTCGGGTTTTTATTCGGGGGTTCATTGAATCGTATTTCAGACCGTTGGTAACATTAAGAGGAAGAAAGTCATTATTTAAGATCATACGGGGCATTGTGTTAGACGCAAACACACAAAAGCGTTCTCAAAAAAAGAGCTCAAGAGCTCGCTTTAAGTCGTTATCTCATTACGGAGTTATTTTAAACTCAAAGGCGGCAGACATCGCCACATGTGGGCTGTTATGGAGGCAGCAGACAGAGACATGGAGGAGCAACAGTAGTTATTTGTCTGTCGACAGTTTTTGCTTCAAGCCTGAAATAGAAAAAGAAAGAGTTTCTTTTAAATCCGTTAATGACTGTAAAGACTGCTCAGAGGGACGAGGAGGACCTTTTAGATGGGCCGTGGAAGTGGAGCGCAGGATGAGGCTGATCATGTGAGAGGGGAGGAAGTTTGGACGGATGTTGAGGCCGGGGGCTCCTATTTGTAGGCCTGGGGGCTGTTTGGTCACGTGTCCCGTTGAATAATGCCTTGTGGTGTCCCTTCGTTGAGTTGACTGGGACAGATGATGAATCTACCGTAGGACCTGAGTATTCATACCGCTTGAAGTTTTTTACATCTCGTAATATTAAAAGGGCAGACTTCTATGGACTTTTGTTAGGATGGTATGTGGTAGACCAGCATAAGGTAGAGCATAATAGTAAAGGGAGCAGAAAAATGATGCTTCGGTATAAAACCTTTCCCCCCCAAATAAAGAAATCTGAAAAATGCGGCGTGCGACTTTGCTTAGTTTGTAGGAACCCAAATCTTCAACTAAATGGATTTAGATCTGAACTTTGACTAGGCCATTCTAGCCCACGAATGTACTTTAATCGAAACTATTCCACTGTAGGTCTGGCTGTGATTCAAGGTCATATCCCTGCTGGAAGGCGATGCTCTCCCCATTCTCTCATTCTAAGTCATTTCTTTATACCCGCTAAAGACGAACATCTTCTCAGCGGGATGCTGCCGCCACCATGTGTTACAGTGGGATGGGTCGTTGAAAGTTATGTTCTACCACACAGCGCAGGTTAAAGAAATTTAATTTTGGTCTCATGTGACCAGAGCTTTGTCTTTCCCCCCCCCACATTTGACGTGGCGTGTGACCGACCTTTAAACGAGACTCTCTTCTTGCCACGCTTCCATTAAAGTTCAGTTTTGCGGAGTGCACAACTAATAGCTTTCCAGCTGACAGACTCCCCCCACCTGAGCTTCGGATCTCTGCAGCTCCTTCAGAGTTAACGTTGTGCTCTTGTGCGTTACATGATCTCAAAGAATGAAGAAAAGAGACTAGAGTCAACTCTGTCTGTTCCTTCCAGCCAAAGAAAATGACAAACAAACTAGGGGAGGCATGTTATGGTACAGCAGCAGCAGCAGCAGCAGCGTGGTTGGCCTGGTTACTCTGATTTGCCTTGTAAATGTGTGTGTCCTACCAAGCAAAGGAGAAGAGGTGGTAAAGGTGGACCGGCTCATCAGATCCCTTTAAGTTTGCATCAGCAGAATCTACCGAGTTGTTGGGTTGTGTTTTCTGCTCTTGAATCGATCCCGCTGCACCCTGAAGCTGAAGCACTAAACCTGATTTTCTGTTTCTGCCCGCTCAGGCAGGCTCTAACGCTGATGGCGTTGGCTCCACGTCTAAACGTGGTGACTGAGCAGCGTAGCTGTTTGCAGCGTAAACGACTGATTATTGATTATAAAGCTATCCATGCTGTTCGTGCTTGAAAATCCTTCATTGTGGCTGAATTAAAACAGTTATGCCAAGGAAAGGGGTTCAGGAACTGTCACAATCTTTTTACGATCTGAATCATGTTAAGGGTAACAGAAAAGCAGAAACAGAAGAAATCTGTAATTGAGGAGCTACTTTGCTGCATCGCTGATTTACAAACAGGAAGTGCTAAGCCTGCGAGATGAAAGGTAAAAAGCGATCGTGCATAGTAGAGTCCGAAATAGTCTGCAGAGAAGACATACAGAGTTTTAAATTCCCCAGATCGCTCTCCAGGAGACCATAATCGTTTGTTAATCCCCAGATTACCCTTCTACTCCCAAGTACGGCTGTATGGCTGCAGCTTCTCGGGACAGGGCTAACTAAAGAGCTACCTGTATGAGGTGTGATCTAAACACGTTGATTTCTGGGCTTGATCTGGTCGTGTTAAACCAAACAGGCCTGTCTTGGCTTGAATACATCACAATTAAATGGGTGTGTTGTAAATGTATCATAACAATATGTTGATAATTTTGGTTTACCGAGTAATATTTTAGTTTTATTGAACGCTATCATTATGGAAGTCAACAAACGTGTTACGGCACGAAGCAAAGCAGTTCCCAGGCTTTTGGGTTTGCCTGCATAAACCAGGAGTTCCTGTCTGTTTTTGTCGAGCAGGTACTGAGTGAGTGATAGCGGGGGAAGCGAAGCCTGTAACGTCCTGTCTAATCAGGCTGGATGTACTCAGAAAGCTGCTGCTGATCCTTATCACTGAGGGCTTCTGGATCAGTTCCATTATCTTTGAAGGCCATTCCTCTGCTATGAACTTTGGACCGTAAACGGCAGGGCAAACTCTGCGGGTGTGTTCGGAGAACTCTTCCCTTCCTCTGTACACAGGGCCTGTGGACTGTAAACCAGTTAATATTTACACAGCCAAGAAGTTGGAGGCACATATAAATCTGAGTGGGACAAGACCAATGCATTGCATTGTGCTAAACCTGATTTGTTGCGATTGGTTTTTGCAAACAAACAAACAAAAAAAAAAAGTCCAGCGCTGTTAATATGGTATTCTGAGACTTTTTCACTCATGCAACTTTTAGAAAGCTGCAGATGCAATGCCCCAATCCCGCTAATGACCATGTCTCTTTCACAGGAGCTCTGGCCGTGTCCAGAGTCAGCCCCTTGGCCTGCTGGTTCAGCTCCATGCTCTACTGCTTCGGGGGAGCGGTGCTGTCAGGGATCATGCTGGCCGAGCCGCCGGTAGCGCCTTTGTCCAACGGCACCGGTGTCCTGCTCGCTTCAATCATCTGGTAAATAGCAGAGGCTGTGGCAGTGAACGGCATGGGCCTGCATTTGTCTAGATGATCAGAGAGAAGCAAAGCAGCTTGTGTTGTTTATCAGTCAGAGGCGACACACAAATGTGACATTATGCCTTATCTTGCTTCTCTAAAGTCAGGAAAAGCCTAGAAATGGAAAAACCCAGGATGCAGCAGGCTTCCTGAGCTTTAAAAATAAATCCTTTGGTGCCCTCTACAGGTTCTCTATAATAATTACAGCTTTTACACAAACATCCTGCATTGAAGAGAAGTGTTTGTCGGACATGAATGAGTCATTGCAGTCAGATGTTTGCTAACACTCCTCAGGCCGTGAATGTCATATTAAAATTTGGCTTTTTGATTATGCATTTGGAAGTCCTCTTTACAACTATATATAATTATAAAACATACTAATGATGCTTGTGATTTCTTTTAAACCGGAAAGTGTTGCACGTGTGTTTTTACTTACTCACGCAGGGTCTAAATTATACACACAGCTTAAAATAAATACACACATACGCCCAATTAGGTTAAATGTCTCTTAAAAAGCTTCAGAAAACCCAGTGATGGCTTCTTGAAGCCATATTACACCTGGTCATGCTATAACTCCAGTTATTCGTTTGGCCAGTTGTTTTATTAGGAATTTGTCAATGGTTTGTGTTTTCCCAGGAAAGCACATAGCTTTAAAGCCCAATTCATTCTTCACCAGTCCAGAAAGTTAATGTTCACATTTTTTTTAAATCAATCCCGAAAAAAAAACTATTTAGATGCCCGTTTGGAACCATTGTCCCAATGGAACCAAATCGTCTACACATTTTGACCCTCTAGCTGCAGTTTTGTGGTGAGGTTGAGGAATTCTTCATTAATCCATCCATTTTGTAACGATTGCGTACCTCTGGAAGCACAGCAGACCCTTAGCATGATGTTGCCACCGTCATGCTTCGCAGTGGTTTTGACTGTCTGACAATGACTACTTCAAACAGTCGTTTATCAGCTTTGGTGGTTGTTGGGTTGTTTCTGATCCCTGTAACCAAATCACTTTTTAGCTGAGAGTAACGGTTGGATTCAAATGTTTAAAAAGTGGATGCAGTATATCCAATATAGTTTTGGAGCATTAACATTTAGCCATGGCAATGGGTTCCCCGTTAGCACCGACCTCAACCATATTGAAATTTTGTGAACAATGCTTAAAAAGCCAGCTCCCTGTGGTTGAACCTACAAACGCGAAGGAACTCCACACCTCCTGTCTAGTGGAGAGATCACATTTCCAGCACAAACTTGTTAATGGCCACACAATCTGCTTGGTTGTGATTTCGCAATCATTTGTTTGGAAAAAGAACCGTTTGAATAAATGATCAAAAGGCCAAAGTTAATAAGGCATTTCCTCCGAGTGATGAGGGGGGTAGGGTGTAATCTTCTGACCGGAACTGTATGGCTGTGCCAAAGTATCAGAGGTTAATTTGTCTCTGCAGGTACCTCGTCTTTTATTGTCCCATGGACGTGGTCTACAGCTGCGCAGCTCTGCTCCCCCTCAGGTTGGTGCTGTCAGCAATGAAGGAGGTGACCAGGACGTGGAAGGTCCTCGGAGGGGTCACTCAGGCCCACAACAAATACAAGGACAGCCTGCTGGTTATGATCGCCATCGGGTGGGCGAGAGGTCAGTAAGTGGTCGGAGTCATGCGATCGGAGACGCCATTTAGCTTTTACGGCCTCCAAACTAGTATCTATAATGTATGTTTTGCCTGTTTTTCCTGCATTAAAGGCTTGTCTGTACTTTCCAGGTGCCGGGGGCGGCCTCATAAGTAATTTTGAGCAGCTTGTCCGGGGTGTATGGAAGCCCGAAACCAATGAGCTCCTTAAGATGTCCTAGTAAGTCTTTTACAGCGCTTTTAAGGTGTTTCCTAGTTGGGGGTGAAAAAATTTTTATTTTTCTATCATACACAACCCTGGAGTTCTGGGGGCTGCTTTAAAGGAAGGCAGCCCACACCTAACTCCAAAAGTCCTGTATAAACTGATCAGGCATAACATTATGACCGGCGAATAACACTTATCATCTATTAATCATAGCACCTGTTGGTGGGGGATCATTTTGTTCTCAAACTGGTTGTTTTAGAAGCAGGAAAAATGGCCAAGCGGAAGCACTGAAGCAAGTTTGATAAGGGTGCGTTTGAGATGTGTCAGAGCATCCCCCAAAACTTCAGGCTTTGTGGGTTGTTGCCAGTCTGCAGTGGTCAAGATCCTTCAAATGTGACCCAAGGAACACGGGTGAACCTGTGACAGAGCAGCTAACGGACACACGTGGGGATCACATGATGATCCATGTAGCCCAACGGATTAGCTGCTGCAGCTCTGTTGCTGAAGAGGTTTCTGCTGGTTCTGAGGAGAAAAAAAGTACATAGTGCATTTTGGTGTAGAATAAGGCCTCCTGCCAAGAAGAGAAATGAGTTAGTTCAAGTCGGTAAGCTTTATTAATCCTGAATTAATTTCTAAAGTTTGGCCCGTTCACTAAAGGCAACAAATGGTCAGAAAAATAACTGCAATAAGAGAGCGTTCAATCAGCATTAGCAACAATGTGCTAGCAGCTCAGTGAGCAAGTCAGTGAAAGGTTCCATACAACACTGATTAAAAGGGGACATATCTGCCCCCAAATACAGTCAGTTCTGTACTTGGAGTCTCTAGGTATGCAGGTAAGTTTAATGTAGCCTTTTCAGAAGCTGCGTAGATATCCTTATCTTCTGTTTTGGTCATATTTTTCAAGCCATTAAGTTTTTTTCAAACAATTGCGTCACAGTATTTGCTGCAGAGCTGCTGAACAAGGTCACGGAAGTCCGGCTTACCGATTTCGCGAATCCGCCATTTTTATTTCCGCAGAGGGATTTTGTAGTTCAAGCCGAAGGATGTCAAAATAAAATAAATAAAATATTTATTTTCTACGGAGCCCTAGAGGGGTCATCACAAAATGTTTTGCATGTTGAGAGAATGTGCGCTTGTTTTACTACATTGTGCTCTCGTTTAACTATATTGTGCACTCGTTTTACTATAGTGTGAGCTCATTTTACAAAATTGAGCTCTCATTTTAAGCATAGTAAAACGAGGGCACAATTTATTAAAACGAGAGCACAATTTAGTGAACTTGGTTATAGAACATTGTGTGCACGATCTACTTAAACGTGGCCACAATATGTAAAATGTGCACTGAATATTGTGTTGACACATGTAAACATGAGCACGTTATAGTATATTCGAGATCTCGATCTACCAAAACGCACCCACGAATAATTAAAACATGTGCTCGAATAAATTGTATTTTCTGTTATTTAAAAAAAAAATCGATCAAGATCACCATTTAACATTCACTTTTTATCAGTTTTTATTTCTCAAAAAACAGATAAACAGTAATTTTTATCCTTTTTTTGCTCCATTTACTTTTCTTTTTCGATAACTTTTTTTTTAATTTTATCTCAGAAAGGTGCTATTTAAATAAAATGGCATGCTTCAAGAGTTCTGGCCTGTTTAGGCAGCAAAACAGGGACCAACATACTGCCAGGCAGGTGGCCATAATGTTATGCCTGATTGGTGTAGCCCATACACATAAAGGCCGAATCATTTGTCTCATGTGACGAATGAGTAGAAATTAAAATGTGTATTTTTCCCACAATATGGTCCTAATTTATTTTAAAGCATCGGACAAAGCGATTAAACACACATTGGTCCCTTAATGAGCTGTAATTATGCTGCCAGGTTCGTGGTTCTGACAGGTTGCATGACGATGTAGAGCTTTGCAGGCGTTTTACATGCAGAGCGGATCACAGGCATCCGGATATATAAAGCATCGGCAGACTTGACTGTTAAGATAATAAACATTTCTGTGTATTGTATGCTTTTCTTGCATATTAAAATATTTTGGTATTCTGTTGATTTCAGCCCCACAAAGGTGACCCTGATGGGAGCGGTGCTGTTTGCTCTGCAGCAGACTCACTACCTGCCTTTACAGAAACACCACCTGATGCTCTTCTACACCATCTTCATTGTCGTCAACAAGGTCAGTGTCCCGCTAAGCCCCCCCCCCCCCCCACTCCGAGTGGAATGCAGCCCAGCGAGTAACATGCGTAATAGGGAGGTCTAATAAGAGCTATCTGACGGTGTTCCTTTTGTATTAATTGGGGCAAACCTTTGATATAAGAAACGTGTTGATGCCACAGCTCAAACCAGATCTTTGATGTTTTGTCTTTTAAATGACCTTTCTGCCTTTGCTGTGTTTTTTTTTTTTTTTTTGAAGTTTTCACTGCGGTGACTCACATTAGCTGCGTATTACCCGCAGGCCTGGAGCTTTTGCATCATTTTCATCAGCTTGCATCACCCACTTCTCTCTTCTCTGGGAAACTTGTGCTCATGACTCAGACACAGATAAATCTATCACATCTTCTTTCAACTTTTTGCTCCAGTTAGCTCCCACTGACTGATCTGTCAAATTACCAGCAGCCCGTTTCGTCAGATTTAAGAGCCGGGTCCAGGCCCGCTGTTTATTATTTACTTCCTGATGATGTAGATGTTACGCAGTCATTCGCTAATGAAAATTAGCCACTAATATGTTTACCTCCTTAGTGCTTTTATATGCATATTAAGCAGCCACTATAGGCTTGCTGAATAAGCACCCATTGATCACTCACAGCTTAATGGAGACATTTATTTAACGTGTCCACGTTTATGCAGGGCCAACTGATGTGTGGCAGACATCTTGGCAGCTTCTTTACAGTTGAGCTGCTTGCATGTGATAATGATTTTTGCCCTTTTTTTTAAAGTTAATTAATTAGTTTGGTGCTTTTATAAAAATAAATACCTTTTTTTATGTTTTTTTTTTTTACAAGTAGACATAAATGTAAGAGGTCTTATCATAATCCACGAGGTTAAAAAACAAAACAGTTCACAATTCTCTCAGACAGAGGCTGAGAGAACTGCCTGGTGTCCAGACCTCTGTATTGGAGAAACTAAACAAGCTCTGTCTGATTTAAACACATTTTCTATTGCCTATAGTTAACTGTAAGAAAATTAGGTTATGTCTCCAATTAATAATCAACAAGACGTCTTGTACGGTTGTATTGTTGTAATCAGGGCTATTCAGTAATGTGGGACAGAACCCCAATCCACAGAGATGGGGTTAAAATTAGGTTTGTTGCAATTTTCATTTTATTAATCATAATATGTCAAGTATACCTAACTTACAAATAATAATGGTTTGTTTACTGAGATGGAACAGAAGAAGGAATCAGGGGGGGAAAGGGGTGAAGTAATACAAACACGACAGCAATATAGAAAACACATCTTTGTTGACAAACTGGGAACGAAACCTCCCTAAGCTGGTTATGAATTGAGTGGTCAAAAATAACCCAAACTGTAAAAGTTAAAGTTGCTAATATTACACAAACAGTTTCTGTTGTCATGCCCTTTCCCCGTAGTGTTGGTTCTATCTGAAATGTGGTTTTTTTTATCTTAATTTAGCAGTTTTCCCTCCGCATTTAATCATTTTTCAGTCCACCAGACTGTTTGGACAAACCCTCTCATGTGATTTCTCGTTTTGCTTTGCTTCAGTCTCGGATGATGCTGACAGGCTCCTCCTCCTCGCCCTTCGCCCCCATCGAGTCGGCCCTGTACAAGACGCTCTTCAGCGGCCATTCCCCGTACGCCGCTCTCACGGCGGAGGTACAGAAAGCAGGCACGGATAACGGCACGTCGACGGGAACCGCCTGTCACGCCACAACCAAAGAGTCAGAGAAGAACAGATCAGCGGGTCAGAAGAACTCTTCTTCACCTGTTGAGGGTGAGGAAGGCTCGCTCAAAGCCAAAGAGGCCAAAGACTCCAAAAAGATCAACTAGGTAGCCTTCGCTCTGGGGGCACTTTTATCTGAAGCCTTTCTGATTCAGATTTATCACGTTAAGGGCCTGATCTTCAAGTATGACAATTATTTTACATTATTATTATTATTATTATTATCAATGTGATAATTTTATTATTATTATTACCTCCAACGGCTTTCCTTAGAACTTCGTCTTTCTTTACAGCAGTAAAAGAGTTCACACAGTTTACTAATTTAAATACGGACCAAAGTGGTTTTGTATATCTTATCTGTTGCAGACGCAGTCTTTGTAGATCGACCGCAACACGACCAGTCATTGGACATGCAATTTTTTTACTTTCCCTGCGCAATTCAGCGCTCCTTATTTGGGCTCTTTGAAGATCAGGCCCCAAAAGTTGAACTAAAAGTTTGTGTTCTGTTTTTGTTTCCCCTTTTGAGAAGAAATCCGTTTTGGTTGCAGTGCCTAAAAATATCTTATTTCCCCCAAACGATTTCTTCCGTGTTTCTCAGGATTTTAAGTTCGGAGGTGAAGAATTGTTCACCTCATCTCATCGAGAAATGAATTAAACAACCTCTGGATGTTTTTGTGGGATAATTACCCACTCCTTAAAGAGCCATGAAATGCATGCTGTTGGACATGAACGACACGTTATCCGTTAGCCGATCGCAACCTTGCATTACAAAGTGTAGCTTTTATTAATTTTTTTTGGAAATATTTATTTTGTAATTTCAGAGCTTTGGGACCAATGCTGTACACCTGCTGAGAATCTCTGTATATTTAGCTCTATGTAAAAGTTGAATTAGTTCTTTTTTTATTCTTACAGGGGTTTAGAGTTTTTAAGATAAACTATATTTGATCACACTGAGATATTTTATTATATTTATACTAAATAACGGCACCGTTGAATGTAATATATTGTGAAATGCAATGCAGTCGTGTTTTTTTTTTTTTTTTTCTTCTGCCTTGAATGAAATCCAAGCACGTGAGAATAAACAGGTTTAAATGAGCTTAACGGTCTTGTTGTTCTACCAGACATGTGAGATGCTATCTCCTTTTTTTAAAAACCCAAAAGACATAGGTTTCTCGCTTAACTCTTGTACAAGACGCCTCATTAATGCAACATCAAACGCTGTTCCTGCGATCCTAACCGCTGCGTGAGTGCACGTCAGCGAGCAACTTCTAGTGACTTTTAACTGCTCTTAAGTTGATACAAATCCTCACAGCGCCCACAAGTAACTTTTCTCAGCAGGCTTAAACATTGCATCATCGTAACATCAGCACCTGATTGATACCTCACCCTCTCTGAAAAGCTGCTGGATAGAAATCCCACAAATCCCCCCCAATTCTCATCTGCGTAACCTCAAACGGTGGAGCATCCCCTCCCATCCCACCCCAAGCCCTCTCCTCTCTGTGAATGCAAATTGAAAAGTGAGGGTGGGTGTAAAGGAGAAAAGAGAAGAAGATCAAAAGCGATACTGGTGGAGGTGATGTACCTGCTAATAAAATGCTCCTAGATCTCAGGTGTGTGTGTGTGTGTGTGTGTGTGTGTGTGTGTGTGTGTGTGTGTGTGTGTGTGTGTTAGTTAAAGTCCTGTGTCTCAGTGTTTGCTGCTGAACGTTGCAACACGCACACACACATCAATTAGTGAACAAAGCAGCCCACCCATCACTGTTGGGGGACCCTAATTTTTTTCCCCCCTCATCCGCTCCTTGCTCCTTTTCTGCCTCCAACATCATATGAGGATTTTCCCATCTATTCGTTGTTGCTTTTATTTTTTATTTAATTAAAAACATTTTTTATAGATGATCTGGGCTTCAAACGGTAAACAAGTTGGCTTTGCTTGTCGATATTTCTGCACCAGGTTATAAATAGATGTGGCAACGTTTGGGCATACTGTTGTTCATAAACATCCACACTAGGGCTGGGCGATATTTTTAGGCTGAATGCCGATATTCAATATTTATCTCGATATGTTATCTTTTCATAAGGTAATTATAAAAAGAAATCAAAGCTTTATCCCAAATGTCTCCCAGGCACTTTTTTATTAGCAAAAAGCTGTAGATAAAAATGAAAAAAAAAAGCTGACAAATGACCTACTGGTATACATTAAGGTGTAATTATAATGCAGCATAGACCATCTAGATATAAACAATATAGTCTCATATCTCTTTTTAAAATTTCTCAATATTTTTTTTTTAAAATCTTGTTATATTGCCCAGCCCTAATCCACACACCCTTCATTAGCACCACTGATCCCCAGATTCCACATCCTCAGCGATCGCTTCATTCCATTCACGTACGTGTACGTCCGACCGACGGAGCAACTACGTTATTATTTTAATTAACGAGAACGGTTCCACATTCTCCGTGACTACGCCGGACGTCACTGTCTGCGGACCCGCTCTCCGTCGTTCACCGTCAAATTACAGTCCTCCAACTTTCTGCTGCCTGCCGGTCCGTCTGGCTCTGGCCGGGTCAAGCTCCACATTTCCAATCATAGCAAACAGGAAAAAGAACGTCAACAACCTCCAGTCTGTCAAATTGAAATGGTGTAAATGGAGATTGTTAACCATACATTAAATATCCTCGGCCTCCAAGAAACTTTGGATGAATTACACCTTTATTGTCACAGATCCTGGATAATTCATGGTTCAACATATTTAAAAAGTAAATTAAAAACCTACATAATCTGGTTGCATTGGGTGTGCACACCATTAAACAGAAACTTTGCTGAAGCACATTTTCGGCGACATTTTTGGTCTTCTTTGGTGCCAGCATCTTCGGCATCAACATACCACGCCTTGACTGGCTGATATTTCACTCTATGTTGCGTTTGTGCCAGAAAATCTATCGGCCTGTGAGGACATCTCTTCAGCTGACCCCAGACTTTTTCAATCACATGTCGTTCTGGACTCTGGCAAGGCCGTTTCAAAACCATCTTTTGATCCGGTGAGGTATAATTGTTGGTTTGAATGTATGCTTGGACTCACTGTGATGCTGAACAATGCCTCAGAACTGACTGATATTAAGAACTCCATGATGATGCCAACAGAGCATGATGCTACCACCACCATGTGTTACTATGAGTTTGGTCTTTCTTGGTTAATCCACAGTGAGGGGTTTCATTAGACCGTCCCTAACACATTGTTCTATTTTAGCCATTTGACCACCTCCAGTTCAAATTCCACACTTCTTCAATACCTTTACCCCCCCCCCCACACACACACACACACAAAGAAGAAATTGGACAGAAATGTCTGCTTTTTTTAGGCACTTGGACATTCTTAGATTGAGAGAAGCATCAAAGAAGCAGCTTTTAGGTGAGTCAAGCCTTTACTCAATTATTCAACGCTGTTTACCGGATTTTTAAAAGGCAGTTTGTGTTTGTGAAACCTGTTTGTGAATTCAGACTGAAGGTCATTGACATACCAGGCCCATAGAATACCAACTACAGACAACCCAACCACAAACAGACAGACCCACAAACAGCGAAAGCATCAGGAGAAATGTGACACGGAGAGTCTGACCTGTTTGTCTCCCCCCCCCCCCCCCCCACCCCTTCTTTGCTTTTTGTTTTTCTTTTGTCATCGTCCTGACCCGGTGTCATTTGAGAACATCGCATTCCTTCAAAAATGTCAACTTTTTTATCACAGTTAAGTAAACATCTTCCAATGTTTATTTTTTATTTATTTATTTACCCACAGGATACGGTTTGCATTTATACCACATCAGGAGGCTTTTCCTGGAAGTAAAAGAACGTCTATTCTTTGGAACCAACTAGAATTATCTATCTACCGAAGCAAAAAAGAAAAAAAAAGAAACTGGTGTTTTGGTTAAACCGCCTCTGACATCTGTTACTGTAAGATGTTCCTTTTTCTTGTAGGTACAGCTTACTTCAAATCCTGCTGGAAGGTGAACCTCTGCCCTAGTCTCAAATCTTTTGCAGTCTACAACAGGTTTTCTTTCAAGGTTGCCCTATGTTTTCCTCCATCCACCTTCCCATTAACTCTGACTATTGTTCTTGTCCCAGCTCAAGAGAAGCACCCCTAGAGCATGATGCTGCCACCACCATATCTGACAGTGGGGATGGTGCTCATAATGATGTACAGTGTTAGTTCTCCACCACACATAAAGTTTTGCATTTAGGCCAAAACGTAAAATGTTGGTCTTGTCTGACCAAAGCACCTTCTTGCACATGTTTGCTGTCTGCCCAACATGGCTTCTGGCAAACTGCAAAGGGGACGTCTTGTGGTTTTCTTTTAACAACGGCTTTCTTCTTTCAACGCTTCCATAAAGACCACATCTGTGCACAACCAATAGCTGTCCTATGGACAGATCCCCCCACCTGAGCTGTGGATCTCTGCAGTTCATCCAGAGTCGCCACGGGCCTCTTGGCTGCATCTCTGATCAGTGCTCTCCTTGTTCGGCCTGTAATTTCATGTGGACGGTCTTCTCTTGGTAGGTTTACAGTTGTGCCGTACTCCTTTCATTTTCAGATGATGGTGTTCCGTGGGATGTTCAAAGCTTGGGAAATCTTTTTATAGCCTAAGCCGGCTTTAAACTTCTCCGCAACTTTATCCCTGACCTGTCTGGTATGTTCTTTGGACTTCATGATGCTGTTTGCTGCCCAATATTCTCTTAATCAACCTTTTGAAGCCGTCACAGAGCAGCTGTATTTGTACTGGAAGAGATCACACACAGGTGGACTCTATTCAGTCAAAAGTAGTCATCAGGCAACTTCTCAAGGCAATTGGTTGCACTTAGAGAAAAGGGGGTTGAATACTTTTGCACCCACACTATTCAGTTTTTTTATTTGTAAAATGTATTTTTCAAATTATGTATCATTTTCTACTTCACAATTGTATACCACTTTGTGTTGGTCTTTCACATAATATTCCAATAAAACATATCTATGTTTGTGGTCGTAATGTGACAAAATGTGGAAAGGTTCAAGAGGTATGAATACTTTTGCAAGCCACTGTATTGCAAAATCTCCAAACCCAGAGTTCAGTCAAAAGTATATTTATAAATCTAAAGCTACAACAGTAAAGCATCCACTACAGCCGTGTCTAAAGAGCATCCTGCTCCTCAGACAGGAAGGATTTTATGCATCAAAGCAAAAACACTATTTCTTTATCATTTTGAGCTACTTCCCCAACATTTAAATATAATAAACGTATAGATGATGCCAGTCAATTAAGAGCAACCTTTCGCTACTGAATCCTAGCAGCATAGTTTAACACTATGAGATGTACATACTGTATCTGTCCAAAATTAGAGCTGCAGATGATAAGCTAAGCTCTGTGACCCAGGTTTAGCTATTTAAATAACGATATTATAATTCCCCTGAAAGGGTGAAGTCTAGGACATAATAAGCAAGACAGGTGTGGGGGTCAACACATTAAAATCTGAGCTTGAGATCTTGAGGCTATGCAAAGTATGTCCAGCAGATAGTACTGGGTGTCCTGTGCTTCCCTTGTATTTTGTTATCTGTAGGGCACATAACAGAAGAACGTTTTAAGTGGAATTTTTATTTACATATCCACACGGCACATTGAAAAATCATCCCCATAAAAAAAGACATTTGCATATACCAAATGGATCATCCTTGTCTTTTTAGTGCATACACGGTGACTTGTAAAAAATTTCAGAGGCCTTAATGGTTTTCACCTTTTATCATGTTACGACCAAAAATTATTACATTTCACTAAGTTTTTGTGTGCTGGATCATTACATAATATTACATAATGGAGAAGTAAAATAAAAGGAATACATGGTTTTCAGTTTTTTACATAAAGTGGAAAACTGGCAAGTATTAAAACATAATGCCCCTTTTTACACAGATGTCTCGATAAAATCCAGTGCAACCAGTAGTCTTCAACAGTCACCTAAATACCACGTGTGTGTTATTTAGTCTATGAATACAGCTGAACTTTTTTGATTACAACAATATGCTGTGACTGATGGGAAAAGTAAAATTGTTGGTGTTTGTAACTTGACAAAAGCTGAAAAAATGCTAAAGTATGAAAACATTGCATATTGTATTTTATATTTTTAGAATATGAAGGCCAATATGCTTATAAAAAATGTCCTATGGACGATAGTATTCCCTGTTTGTTCAGCATCATAAAAAGTCCACATTTCTGCAGCGGCAATTGGCAGAAAACCCATAGCAGATTTAACAGTTTTTATTCAGTTCTGTCATCAAATTTTAGCTTAGCTTTCTATTTAGAGGGAATTTTCTAAAATCCCAAGACACACTGTTTATAACTAAGTTATATATGCATTAAACCTTGTAACGTTGTTTCAGCAACATTTTACCCTGCAATCCAAATAGTGTATATATATATATATATATATATATATATATATATATATATATATATATATATGACAACATGAGAAACATATTTTACCTTTACTGTCTGGGAGCATGACAGGGTTTCTGTGGCAGAAATGTGCAGGACAGGTGATTACCACTTGGTGGCGTGAGGAGGCGTCGTCTCTGATGGCTTGATGCCTGGGAACTGACAGGCTGGCCAGCAGCTGCAGGCAAGGAAAGGATGGCGACAGGAGGGGACCCTGTCTGCAGAGTGTGTGTGTGTGTGTGTGTGTGTGTGTGTGTGTGTGTGTGTGTGTGTGTGTGTGTGTGTGTGTGTGTGTGTGTGTGTGTGTGTGTGTGCACGCAATCTGTTTTAGCTCTGCTTGTGAGGACATGTAAATAACACAGATTACCTGGTGAACCCCTAAAGATGGGCGCATTGGGTGTAACAATTACTTTCTAGATGTTGTAGAGGTCAGAATCAACAGTAATTTGGTTTCTGGGCCACCATTTTGATCCAGAAGGAATTCATTGAGCATATTTAGTTACTGTAATATTCTAATGGAGATCTTATGTGTAAGAAAATTAGCAAAATTACAAATTCATGCTTTGTGACTAAATGTGAGAGAACAAGAGAAAGTGGGGCGTAGTTGTAAAGTGGTTGGAAAAAGAGACCCAACAGTTGCTTTTGACACTGTTGACCACAGCATCCTAATGTCCAGCTGGAGTATTGTGGAAGTAAAAGGAAAAACACAAGAGTAGCTCAGGTCTTACCTGTCTGACAGGAACTTCTATGTAAGCCTATGCAAATTGGTTTCTTCTTCAGCCCTCCTCACTTGTAGAGTACCTCAGAGCTTCATTCTGGGGCCAATTTGGTTTTTGATCTACATTGTCCCTTTAGGTTTTCAGAAAATCTAATATCTATTTTCTTTCATATGCTGACAGTAAGGGAGTTGCAGATTTCGGGTTGTGCGGTGCATTATGGGTATGCCCTTTTTCTGTTTTGCAAAACAGCATTCAAAGATTGTGGAACGCAATGAAGAGAACGATGAGTGGGTGAATGGGACAGGGTAAGTATGGTTAATGACATTCACACACATATAAAATTGACAACTTAATATATTTGTTTAACAGCCCTTTACTCTTATTTTCTCCAGATAGCACAGTGCTGTAAAAGCACATAGCCCAATATTTATAACAATATATCAATATATTAATAATTTAAAAACATTAACGTATCTTGTAATGGGTGTGTTTTGAACTGTCCTTTACCTTTTCTCCTACAAGTGCATGTTTTTGTTGTTGTGACATCTCTGCCTTTATATATTCTTTTTGAATCTGTTTTTAAATAAAGATAAAGAAAAATATGTTTTTCTTACACATACACACACGCACACACACACACATATATATATATATATATATATATATATATATATATATATATATATATATAGATAGATATAGATATAGAGATGTATATGTATATATAGAGATAGATAGAAGAGAGAGCTATACAGAGATAGAGAGATGAGATCTATAGAGATCTCAGAGAGAGATCTCTCAGAGAGAAGAGAGAGAGAGAGAGATATAAGAGAGAGAGAGAGAGAGAGAGAGACCTCCAGAGAGAGAGAGAGAGAGAGAGAGACCTCCTCAGAGATCTCTCTCTCAGAGAGAGAGAGATCCACCTCTCTCTCTCTAGATCTCTCTGAGACCCCTCTAGAGAGAGATGAGAGAGACACAGAGAGAGAGAGAGAGAGAGAGAGCACAGAGAGAGAGAGAGAGAGAGACTCTCCCCAGAGATGAGAGAGAGAGAGAGTCTCTCTCAGAGAGAGAGACTCTAGAGAGACTCTCCCCCTCTAGAGAGAGATCAGAGAGACAGAGATAGAGAGAGAGAGAGAGACTCAGAGAGATACACAGTATATATATATATATATATATATATATATATATATATATATATATATATATATATATATATATATATAAATCTGTGTGTGTGTATTGGGTTTGATTTGTGTATTGGGTTTTTATTGTGGTGACTTATAGGGCATTGAGTCTAAAAGGTATGCATCTGACTTCCCACACCCATATGCACTCTTTCGATCTGCTTTTAGCGGAACCCTTTACATCAGTCAGGTTTCATCCCTCATGTTTTCTAAATCACTTCTTAAAACTCTTAAAATACATTTGTATTCATTGGCTTTTAATAGAGACGTGGATTTTTCTATAGTTTTATCCTCTTTCTAGTTTTTTCTATGTAGTTTTACTGCATGGTTGCTTGTGTTAAGAGTAATGGGAAATTTCCCTACCCCTGTACTGCTTTTTGCTGAGAAACATTATATGGTGCAGCTATACAAATGTCTACTAGCAGCAAATGCACCACCTTGGAAAGGTGCATTTTGTCTCGGCTCCATCCGAATACATCTAATTATAGCTCCTAGGTCCTGGTCCTAGGTCCGGTTTCTTGACCATTCATTGCGTTAACAGTAAGGACACTATTGTGGGTAGGAAAGGAGCTTCGGAGTGCTGTGTCAATTTCGGACAGCCTTTAACTCGGACATCATCATGTGACGGAAATGCACACGGATGATGCGAGTCAAATCTGCATCTCAGTTTGTATGTACACGGTCTTCAGAGACCTACCCCAAATGATTAATTGCAGCAAAATATGGTTCTAAAAAGCAGGGGAGTTTTCCTTGCCACTGTTGCTATATTTACGCTATGTATGAGGGATTGCTGCAAAGCTAATCACTCATGTAATCGACAGTCCACTCTCTCTGCATGCTCGTCCACGAAGATGGATGCTGCCAGTCAGTGACTTGATGAAATCAGCTTGGCTTCCATTTTTCCCCTTTTAAATAATAAACTAAACTTGGCCGCATTGCTTCATCACTAAGACCAAATTGAAATATGTAATTTAATCTGTCCATGTGATTGGATTGAATTGACATTTTTTCTAGTGCATTGACACCATCTTTGTTGGGCTTTGGCACCATGTAAATAAACTGAATTGAAGCTGGAGGGGTTCAGGCACCCTTCATATTTATGTTTTGAAATCAGAAATAAGCACTACTTTGTGTTGAGCAAAGACTGAACAGAACGCCTGAACAGCTTCCTCAGCCAGAGGTGCAGTATCAGCCCTTCGTCACCAAGTGACCTCCTCCTCAAAGAAGGTCAGTATCAACAAGGCTGCAGGTCCAGACATGGTGTCAGGTCAGATGCTAAAATCATGTGCTAACCAACTCACAGGGTTTTTCTGGACATCTTCAAGCTTTCCCTATGGTTCTCCATGGTCCCTGCCTGAATCATGCATCACTGTGCTTGTTCCCAAAAAAACAACCATCACCTGCCTCAGTGACTACTGTCCTATTGCTCTGATCCCTGTCATCATGAAGTTCTCCCATCCCTGCCTGCCTGGACAGCCTGCAGTTCACCTACAGGGAGAATCGCTCCACAGAGGATGATTTCTCGCAGGCACTTTAATACGGCTCTGACTCATCTGCAGCATCCCAACCTGGGATTATATTCACCACTCTGCTTCCGGATCAGTGACTTCCTCACCGACAGGCCCCAAATGGTGAGGATAGGGAAACGCACATCTGCCCCACTGATTCTCAATACTGGCATGCCACAGTGCTGTGTCCTCAGCCCTGCTCTCTTCACCCACAGCTGCTCTGGAAATGAGTCATTACAGAGAGTAGATCCACAATCTGACACAGTGGTGCTCTAAGGAACAACCTCTTCCTGAACACAAACAAGTCCAAGGAGGTCATAGTGGACTACAGGAGGTACATGAAGACTGAACACCCTCCTCTCTCCATACAGGGAGAAGTGGTGGAGCAGGTGAACAGTATAAAGTCCCTGGGCAGTCACATCACCTCTGACCTCTTCTGGAATGTGAACACCTCCCACCTGGTGAAGAAGGCTCAACAACAGCTGTTCTTTTTCAGGGAATTGATACAGAGGAGACTTTCCACTAAAGTTAAAAAAAAAAAAAAAACTTCTACAGAGCTACCATAGAAAGCATTTTGCGTCTCAGTGTGACAGTGTGGTAGGGGAGCTGCACAGTGCACGAGAGGAAGGATTTAGCATGGGTGGTGAGGAGAGCACAGGGAATTATGGGATGACTTCTACAGGACCTAGACACAGTCTGTTCTGCACGAGTCCAGAAAAGGGGCAGACATATTGCCACAGATCCCAACTGCCCAGGCAATGCACTGCTTGTCCCTAGTCTATTAGAGAAACAGTTCAAGAACATTAAATCAAATACTAAGAGACTTGAAAACAGCCCTTTGTCCCTTTTTTTTTTTTTTTTTTTTTTTTACCATTAGCTTCTGAAGACTATACACATGCTTAAGCCCCTCGGGGAGTGATGCGGTTGGCCAGTGTAATCAACTTCTTTGTTTAAAAAAAAGAGAGAAAAAGGATGAAGATCATGTCTTGTTGAGTCTGCGTGTTGTGTATTTATGTGCATTCTGAGCCGCTGTCTGACTCACAAAAAAGGTCATTATGGTAAGACATAATGACAATAAAGCTTCTTGATTCTTGAAAATCCCATTGAGTGTTTGGTTATGGTGTAAAGCAACACTGGGAAAAGTTTAATATGAGAGCGTTTATAAAGCTCTGTGTATAGATCATTTGTGGATCCAATGAATTCATTTCTTTACTAGACTTAATGTGACCACATGGATATTGACTAAAAAAAAAAACAGTTGAGTTAGCTGCTGTGTCTAGCTTGCAGCTGTGCACCTGCTCTGCAGCATTACAAGCTGAGCACTGTCTTGCCCCCTACCATGCACTGATGTTATCTTTGGTTGTATAGTGCGCATCTGTCTTGTTCCGAGCTCATGCGCTCTCATGGATGTCATGTCAACTGGTGCACTAAAGGATTTTAGACAGAAAGGCATCCGCAGTAGTAAAAACCCACCAATTATTTTCACCCGGACAACTTTTCCTTTTGGGATCCCGCGATCAAAGTAAATGTTTTTAAAGTCAAAGTTATGACAAATTACTCTGTGAGTGATGCAATCAGACTCATTATCTCTAAAAGTGAAATGAAAGCGATGAGGGCGGCTGACTGGGACCACACAGGATAAGGCTTAGGGAAGTCAGGGAGAGGGAAAGAGAGAGGCGAATAGAGGGTAAGAAAGGAGCAGAAAGAACCACAAACTGGGGAGAAGGGGGAGGGGGGGGGTGAAGGGAGAATGAGGAGCATCCCGACATCTCTCTCTGACAAATGTTTCTCTGTCGCTTAGGCAGACGCATGCAAACAGAGAAGTTTCTTCATGCCGCTCCAGCTGAACGGCAGATGAAATGGCTCGCCACCATTCATGAAGTGACTGGTGGAGAACCGCTTCAAAGAGGACACGCCTAAAAAAAATGAAGCTGCTGTGATGGGAAATACATGTTGGCTCCTTTCAGTGAGAGAAAGGGGAAACAGAAACACTGAAAAATACAGAGAATGTTTCATCCAACATCTAAAATGTCTTTTCAACGGACTGGACTTCTTGCTTCTGTTAATCAAGCGTGTGACATTGCAGTTTTAGCAGTGTGGTTGTAATGGACTAAAACTAAATGTTGCATAGTTGTAATACGGAAGGAAAAGGATAATGCATGGTTTTTAAAAAATGTTTGAGTCAGCACTCTCTAGACCAGGGGTCACCAACCTCTTTGAAACTGAGAGCTACTTCATTGGCGTTGTGTCATACGAAGGGCTATCAGTACTGACCTTTGAACTAGAAGAGTCAGAGTTCACCTTAACATTATGTAAAATAAATACATTTTTCATGCTTTGCTACAGATATTGTCACTTTTTAATCTATATCAATGCAAGTGTGATTTAACAAGAAGAGGAACAGAATAAAATAAAGTTTTAGATGCAGCTCACTGGTAGATTGTGCTTTTTTTTTTAGAACAGATTTGTGGACATCACATTTCTCCAAATATTTAAGGGTAAGTATCTACCCCATTTTCAACATCTACAGACCAACATTCTTGCACTTTCTTGGCGAAATGGTTTGAGTACAATCGTAGATCTAAACTTATATGTTCAAGTTTTGCTGCAGATTCTCATTTTGGATTTAGACCTGGACTTTGACCATTTTAAACATATAAATATGCTTTGATCTAAACCACTCCACTGTAGCTTTGAAATCGTGCTTTGGGGTTGTTGTCCTGCTAAAAGCTGAACCTCCATCTTGAGTCTTTTGAGCCGCTCACAGGTTTTCTTCCAGGACTTCCATGAAATTGGCTCCATGCACCTTTTTGCACCTCAAACTTTCCTGACTCGTCCCTGTTGATGAAAATCATCCCCACACCATGATGCTGCCACCACCATGTTTTATAATTGAGTTGGTCGCCTACAGAGAACTTCTTCCACAGTTTTTGCTATGTCCATGGCTTTTGGAAAACATAATGCATAACTCTTTATTTTCTGTCTCTACCCACTCTTCAACAAAGGTTCATGGAGTACATAATCACTATCTTTCATTTTAGCAGGGTTTTTCCACCTGGGCTGTAGATCTCTGATCCTTTTGAAAACCAAAGACCTGTTAGGTTTCGGTAGGCCTGCAGTCGAACCAAACTGGTTCCATTGCTGGATGATGGGTCGAACAGGTGTATGTGACATTTAAAGCTTTGGTTTTATAGCCTAACTCTGCCGTAACCTTCTCCCCAAGTGTGTCCTTGACCTGTCTTGTGTATTCCTTGGTCTTCATGATGATTTGCATTTTAATGTGCTCTAATGTACCTATGACGCACTCACAAAACAGCTCCATGTATTTAAAATTCAGCACTGGTGCCTTGCAGCAGGAAGGCCATGAGTTCGAATCCCGACTGGGGCCTCTGTGCATGGTATTGATATGTTTTCCTGGGGTATCATCACTGGCTACCAGCACCCCTCGCGACCCCATGAGGGATAAGTGAGTAAGAAAATGGATGGATGGATTATCACTGGCTGCCCAGACGAACTTCCCCAGTCCAAACCAGACTGCTAGGATCATTTGTTGTTGATGAGTGTTTTCGTGCATGGTTGTTTGTCCTGTGTTGCTCTGTGATAGGCTGGCAACCTGTCCAGGGTGTAACCCACCTGTCGCCCACGACTGCTGGCCCTAGACCCCGGGGGTTACAGTTGTGTATGGAAATTGAATAGATAGAGAGAATAGGTTACAATCTGGTGTTTTGTATTGGTGAATTCAGAATGATGTGTGAGTAGAGGCCCTGTTGGGTCTAAAGAAAAGGGAAGTCTCAGCTTCACAATGAGTGAGCACAAGTAAATTGTGACGCAAATGGACAGTGTTGTGCAAGTTCAAGCTTCAGAAGAACCTCAAGGGTCAAAGTACAGGCATGACTTTAGTCCAGCTCAGAGTTCAGTCCATTAACATTCAGTACTGGAGTCCAAGCTCCTAACTGAACTAGTTGGTTATTTATAAAACAAAAAAACTTCTACAGTATTTATCTTATTGTTGTCAGAATCGTGTTTTATATTTAATGGATGTTAGGTGGATTTATAATTCTCATATTGTTCTTTAGTAAGAAATATTCTGGAACGTTCCTGTGATTCAGTGTTTATTTTCAAGGATTAATCAGACAGGGTTGTTTTATTATTATTTTTTTTTTTTTACAATAAAATGTAATCCAAAAAATACGAAAATACCTCAAATCAAAGAAAATACTAATTTAAAAGGGTTTTTTCTTGAGCTACATGTTTAAACCATAAATCAGCATCTGTTGAACAACAGTGAGAACGTATTAGTATAACTACAGAAATATAACCTCTAGCTTTACACTGACTTAAAACCAATGTGGTGCTCCACAGGTCCGCAATAAAGTCTCATCGGCAGTTTTCTTTATAGTTTCATCCTTAAAATCATTATCAGCCCTCCTGTACTTATGTTGTCTGTGACTAAATATGAAAAAAATATTATTTTTTTTATAGATAAATCACCACAGGCTCCTGTTATTGCTTCAATAATGGCATTATATATATTGAGTAAAGGAGATTTTAGTGCATCCATCATTAACAGTAGAGGATGTGGTAAATTCATTATAAAAAGGGGATTTTATACACTAAACTGAGAGCAACAAGCGACACCTTTAATTCTGATTCGACTCTGAATTCACTTTTTTTTTGTCCTCGTATCTTTTTGACAAAATGTAAAATAAAGTTGTTTTTTCGCTGCTGGAGTTTCAGCAGTTCTGTTCTGCATCTTTGCCACCATTAATAGAGCACTATTGAAAAACGCTGAGTCAACATTGGGACATCTAAAATCGTTCTCTGGAGCATGCCCTTCATGCAGCAGGTCAACAATATTTAATTTACAGGACAACGAGTTTCAAATTTCAAGCTTTCAACTCCAGTAAAATAATACACTGTGAATGTGGTGTAAAAATGTGGCCACATTTCAGATAAAAGGATGAGCTGAGGTTTATTTGGGCAATGCAACCGAACACATCCAGTAGGACTTATAACTATGTGTCTCAACATTTCTGCTTTGGCTTTCTTAGTATTTTACTTCTGAGCATTGTTGTCATGTCGGCTGTCCGTACAGCACATGCTGATATTAACTTTTATTTTGTGGAATGGTTTCTTGGAGCTGGTGGTCTGGTTTGTAGCGACGTATTAAATAAGGTGTTCTTTTAAATGTTCCATTTCAGAGAGCGTTTCAAAGTGTTTGGTCTGTGAATTTAATGAAAACATAAATCTGTTCACAGAGAGACATGCAGTGTCTTGGGTTAGGAGTTTTTTATCAAGCTTTCAGTTTTTACTACAGTTCTTTTTAGCACCGAGATTGTGAGAACGAAATTGATCTTTGAATTTGTAATTTGCATTAAATAAAAAATACAGATTAATGGGAGAAATGCCCTTGTTTAACTGCTAATACCACACTCTGCATGTATATTTATGAACCTTCGCATTTTGTAATTTTACAAAAAAGTTTTCAATGCATTTACTTGGGTTATGTAGTGGATTGAAGCATATTTAATGATTAAAAAAGGGTTCAGATTTTATTTTCTTACACAAAATCATAATCTTTAGCATGCATATGTATTTAGGCTTACTGACCGAGTCAAATCCAAACTATTTTTCGGTTCTTTAGAAGAAAACCATTCCCAGAGCAAGATGCTACCAGTGTGGCTAATATGACCAGAACATCTGAACACTGTTCCACATGTTTGATGTGTCTGTTACACAGCTTGTGGCAAGCTGCAAATTTTGACTTTCTAATGGTTTTCACTTTTGCCACTCTCTACCATAGAGTTCAGATTTGGGCTGTGCACAGCTAGAGCTGTCCTTTCACACACATTCTCCCACCTGAGCTCATCCAGAGTCACCACTGGACTCCTGTCTGCGTCTGATTAATGCTCCACTTGCCCAACGTGTCAATTTAGGTGGACGTCTCTTTTGTTGTGCCATATTGTATGATTGAGCTGAGTTCAATGAGATGCTTAATGGTTATTGTTTTATAACCAGACTGAATCCTTCCCAAAAGAGCTGCATTTATACTGTTAGATGACTCATAATTGACCTCCATTTATTCTGCAATCAGTTGCACTGCATTTTACGGTGCCTTAAAGTATCCCCCCCCCTCCCCCTTGGCATTTTTCATCTTTAGTTGCCTTACAACCTGGTATTAAAATGGATTGTTTGAGGGCTTATACCATTTCATTTAAAATCATACATACAACTTTAAATATGTATTTATTTTTTAAATTGTGAATCAAGCAACAAAAAGAAACTTCAGGGTAAATAAATGTTTTTTTTTTTTTTTTTTTTTTTTTTTTTTTTTTTTTTTACGGCAGTGGGCAAGAGACATGCAGCAAAGGACCACATGTTGGAATCAAAGCCGGGTCGGCCACGTCGAGCACTAAGGCCTCCGTACATAACCGCTGCGCCACTTGTTTCCCCTTAAATAACCTGTGTTGCCTTAGCAATATGCTTCAGGTCACTGACCTGCTGAAAGGTGAACCTCCATCCCAATCTAAGATCAGACAAGTTTTGCTCAAGAATATCCCTGTATTTGGCACCATCCATCTTTCCCTCAACATGGACCAATTTCCCAGGTTGTGATGTAACAAAATAGTTACATCACTGGGTACTTTTGCAGGGCACTGTATTTAGGAGTATCACAGTAGATTAAAAAGCATGAATAATGTATATACTTCACAATGGTGCACTAGTCTTGTGTTGGTCTGGCTCAAAAGGTCTCAAAGAGATACTACATGAAAGTTTGTGGTTGTACCATGAGACAAATGTGAAGCAGTCCAAGAGGTGCAAGCTACCAGGCTCTGTAAGCACAAGTGAGCATAAAGCAAACACAGTCTGGCCTGGTGAACTTTTGAGAAGATAATGGAGATCTTTGAAACTTCACCATGGATTTTTTTTTTTTTCTTATTGCGTTTGGCTTTTTAATTCTACTTTGAGTGTTTCTGTAGTGGTTCTGCCCTCTCACTGGTTCCTGTCCACCAGGAAAATGAACGAAGACTCGGAGTGTGCAGCCTTCTTTTGTTCTCCTCTCACAGGCATGGCCAGTAGTTGGTACATGGTGTGCCTCAGTCGCTCACCACCCCTCCTCCTTTTTTCTTTCCTCCTCCTCTTTCTTTTCTTCTTTGACCGAGGAAGCAGATGGCATTTACTCTTGGTTATTTCCCTTTTCATAAAAGGGCCTGATAGATATTCTTAGCCCAGGAACCGCACGGAGCGAACGTGACCTTGCTCTGGGAATGGAAGAAGTTGGGGATAACACCAACATTGTTCCATATTTTTTTCCCCTTTCTGCCCCCAAACAAACAGCGAAGCTCCACATATGTGTCAACTGACATGGAAATGGATACATTGTGTGGTCCAGATGCTGGGATATCCCCATGTTTTTCATGTTTTTTGTTTTTTTTTCCCCCTTCTCATCCTGTTCTCTTTCTCCTCGGCCCCATGTGTATCACTCATCCTTCTCTCGTGTCCTGGGGGACCCTTGTTTCAACACCGTGCCCCCTTCCACACTGGCCCCTCCCGTATGCAAAGCAGGTGTCAGCCAAGACAAGGAGGACAGCGGCAAGCTCACAAAGAAGCCGACAGGGTCTCGAGGGGGGGCAGAACGCTCGCTCTCCTAACACTGCATGTAGTCCCCTTCTCCGTCTCCTCTCTTCTCCATCTACATGCATATGCACTTCACACATATGTTCTCCCATCTTTTCTTTCCACAAACGCTGTCACAAACACACACGCACACACACATCCTGTTGGCTGGGTTGGAGCTGGGGACAGGGGAGAGAGCTGGAACTGCCTGTCTGTCATTAGTATTCCAGCAGGAGGCTCCTGGCCCCGGCCAGACATCTGAGAGGAGCAGCCGCAGCAGATAAAGAAGAAGCCATTAATCCACGGAAGATTACCAGGACTGATACTTTATCCCGCCGTAATACAGCAATGCAACCAGACTCATTCCATTTACAATGCCGTCAGAGGAAGAAAGACTGGGGGGGGGTGGGGGGAGAAGGGTGGGTGAGCTCACCTTTTGGATGGCAAGACACACAGAGAGCCGGCTTGCCTTCTGAGCTCGCGCCATTTGAATTTCTCCTTTGATGGAGCAGGGGTTGGGCAGGAGCCTGGGCTCGCATTTGATTTAGAGATGTTATGTTTTGAATTCAGAATGGGTCAACCCCCTGCACCCCCCCCCCCCCCCCCCTCTCCATCCCTCTCAGTCACTGTGCCACAGATGGCCACTGTCTTCAGCCCTAAGTTGCTCCAAAGAACAGCTGGCTGTCCTTTACTCCACGCTGAGTCTCTTTAAATCAAACATCCTTAAGAAGAACGTTTGTATGAGTCTGTGTGGCGAGTGGCTGACTCTCTACACAAGCAACAGTAGCTGTGCTGCAAGAACCACCACCAGGGGCAGTTTTTATTTTCTTTGTTGGTGAGAGCGACAAAACTCACTACCCAAAGCGCCGATGGCTGTAGGGAGACGTAAAGCAAAAAAAAAATGATTTTCTCAGTCAATCGCCTCACTAAGAATGAAGCAAACAACCCAACATTTTTTTTTTTTTTTTTTAACTTGGACCAAAACGACACTTACATCGAATGAACTTTCTGTTATTTGCATGTTTAGTCAGTAGGGAAGTGTGTGGGGGCTGGAGAGCTCGGCCCTGGCACAGAACATGCAAGAACTAGGATGATTTGTTCATTTTTCCTCTTTTTTTTTTTTAAAGGTGAAAGCTCAGATCCACGGTTGAAACCATCCGTCATGTGATAAGACTATCAGCACAGCCTTGGAGAACTTGATACAACAAAGGCGACCCACAGAAGATGGAGCGAAACCGAAAGAGAAGAACAATAGCACAGTAGATGGAGGAGATTAGATCCAAGCTGGATTTACACGTTTGGACTGATAAAGCTCTGTCACAGTTGGGGCTTCTGGAGGATGAAACAAATTGCGACGCAGGAGAAGGAACCGTTGACCCAACAAGCGGCGTCGACAGACGAGCCGGGGACAGGGGGGGGGGGCAGATAAAAGAGACAAAGAAGGCAGCGAGGAGGAGGAAATAATGCATTCAGCTCAGACAGAGAGAAGGACGAAGGTGCAGGAGAGAAGAGCGTCCACCAATGGTTGCAGCTCGGAGCTCATGTGTCCTGCAGAAAATCCAATCCCTTAGACTTGGCAGATAGTGTTACCATGAGAACAGCGGCGGGGTTATTGTGAGCAAAGGGAGATGGGGAGAAGCCTGACTTGCTCCAGCAAACCATCTGTTACCCCGGCTCAGTGTGGCGATTGAGACTCACCTTTCTCTGGGAAGTAATATGGGGGTCCAAACACGATAAAGACGACAAACAATGACTCCGCGCTCTGCCCGGTGTCTTTTGATCGGCATCAAGGAAGCAAACTACGTCATTTTGACCAATTTCGGAGCATATAGGGAGCTTCTTTTCAGGGAACACAAAGATGAACGGATGCAAGACTGGTGTTTTATATTAAACTCTGGGAAGGATTTCTCTGTAGCAGGAATTCAACTCATGGCTGCTGTGGAAGAGGGATTTTATGCTCTAAATGAGGCCTCACAAGTATCCTCCTTTTTTCTTTGAAGTCTTAAATATTTAGCTTGTTTCATCACTTTTCAAGATTAACTCAAATCTGACCCAATTATTTAAAAATCCTTTAAGACCATTCACCAATATGAATACATTTCCCTTATGCATTCATAATGCCCAACATTTAATATGTCTGTGAATGGAAAACAACATTACACCAAATTGTCTAAAGGACTACATGAGGGCAAATTCTACAACACAACAAAGTAACCCAGAACAAACATTAACACATTATTTTGACTAAATCTTGTTAAACTATCGGATATAATTGATGATGTTGACCTTTAAACACAAAACCCTACGCCAAAACCACTTGGAAAACCTGTCCCGTCATTTATTTGCTCTTATTAGATTGACATCAATGCAGATGAATAATTTGCCTCTAAATTTTGAATCATCACATTATCTTCCTCAGAGGACAACAGAAAAGGTCTGAGTTGGTCCTCGCGTCATCACAACAGTTCTCTTTTAACAATGCCGTCCCCGTGTCGGTGATCTAGTTTCCGTGGCCTCCAAGGAAACATTTCAATTCCCCATCCATCTGTGACCTCCACAATTAACTCAGCGGCCAATCATATTAGAGTGCGATTCGAGAGGATGTGAGGCGTTCAGAACTCTGGAGACGGAGGGTCCTCAATACTTCATCCTCGCTGTCAGATGTAGACCAGAAGGTCTTTGTTCTGAGGAGGAATGGCTGACAGGGAAGTAGAAAAAAAGGAAATCTAAAGAAAAAGGCTCACAAAGATACAGAGCAAAGGTATTTGTGCCTTGGACTACCACATCAAACTTTGATATGTTTCTGTGTCATAGACCAAAACAGAGGAGACGTTAATTGTGAAGTGGAAGTATAATGATGCATGATCTTTCTTTTTCTTTTATTACAAATAAAAATCTGATGGGTGTGGTTTGCCTTTATGTTCAATCCCCGTTAACCTGATGAAATAAATCCAAGTGCAAGTATTTGCCGTTAGAAGTCACCGAATTACTACACAAATTTAGTTGCAACAGAAATACAGCTGTTCTGCGAAGGCCTCAGAGGTTTGTTTGAGAACAAAGAGTAAATAGGTTGGCGAAGATGCTGTGCAGAACCTTAAAGCCTATAAAACAATAACATACAATGAACAATTATATATAATTTATTCCATGGTAATAAAAGGCATCCTGGTGGTATTAGTCACGCATACTGCAGTTTGCATCTCTGTGTAAAAATGATAATGCAAATGCATTTTGGTAATTTAAGCTGCATTTAGAAACTTGGATTTGTTAATGCTGGCTATTTTTTCCAATTAACACTTATCAGATGGTTTTATCCGAAGCTAATAAGATGTTCCTTTTTCTACATGTTTTAAAACATCACAGTTGCATCCAAGATCCAAAAATGGAGCGAGGGGAGCATTAATCCCAGAAGTAGCCAAGAGCTGAAACACCATGGTAGCTCTGCACGAGCTGCAGAGATTCACAGCTCGGGTGGACGAATGTGTTTAGAGGACAATTACTAGCTGTGCAATCCACAAATCTCACCCCTGTTGCAAAGCTGCAAAGAACAGCATTTGGCAAGATACTGGACACGCAACTGAATAAATATAGTACAAACCAGAAAGTGCTTCATATGTTCATTTTATTTGTATGCCCCCTCTTGTGGCACAGGCAATTCTGTAACATTTAGAACATTCCTAACAAGCATTTTATTTTGCTCCTACTAAATCCACTCAAATTAAGGCTTTTGCTTTTACAAAAAAGGAAAAAAGTGTGAGATTATCTATCTATCTATCTATCTATCTATCTATCTATCTATCTATCTATCTATCTATCTATCTATCTATCTATCTATCTATCTATCTATCTATCTATCTATCTATCTATCTAAATTCCATATATTAAATTAATTTTTTCACAGTTGTTGGTAATTTTAGCTGTTTTATCATTTAGAGTCTTGAATTTCTTAATGCTATATTTTTTTTTTCCAATTAACAATTAATTGTTTTTATCCAAAGCTGATATGATGTTCATTTCCTACAATGATTTAAAACATCACACTGAACCACCGTACTTTAGTACTGCACTCCTGCAGGCCAGAGCAATGCCAGGACCAGACGTTTCATGCCTTCATTTTTCCTCATTTTACATCATCTGCCAGCAGTGGCCCGTTATGGGCGCTGTGTATTTAATTGTGGCGTATTGACACTGCAGCACATCATCGATTTCCTCTAAGGAAAACCCTTTTATGTGTTTGTAGAAGAGGGGCCGCTATATTTCATCTGGAAATTAACACAGCACAGTGTAGTAAGTATAGATTTTCATCTACAATAATGCTTTTGAGTAAGTTAACAAGAAAGGAGCGAGCGCACAACGAGCAACCATTCTTTACTCGGGGCGGATGTGGCTTTGGTGGTTATTTGCAGGATGTGGTTTGGTGGTTTCATTCTGGGGTTAAACGTACAGCTAAAACTACATGTTCACTTGTGTGTACAACACCTACCCTAAATAGCATTTCATTGCAACTTCATCTATCATATCAGCAGCAGTGTGTTGTCACTGAACATATTTATTGCTTTTACAGCGGGGGAATAAAACACGACTCAAACTAAAAATGATGCTTCTTATTTTACATTATGTCTTCGATATCTAGTTTATCTGTGTTGTTTTTTAATTAAATGGAAAATACAAGCCAGGTTAATTTTGTGTGTCAATAGGGGGCACTTGGGTGCTGTCCCCATCAAAAATGAAGGAAAAAAGGTGCATAAAATGTGTCTGACTATTAATTTTTCCTAGCATTCCCATTTAATTTTTGTCAGTTGTACTTTTTGCCAGCCGGTTGACAGATTCGTTGGCTAGCATTAGCAAACGTGTAACTTTCCTGTCCAGAAGGAATGCGGGAACCTGTATGTTGCTTCTGAGTTCCTTTGCTTCCTTAATTAATAAGATTGACTGATGTTCACCCTCGTTTTGCTTCCCTTTTGGTCCACTTGAATCTGAGAAATGTGACGCTGAGAAGAAGCCATTTCTTCAACCTACTATTCCTATTTGTTGCGATTCTGCTGAATCCTTTTGTGTCGATGTTGGCCTTGTAACCAGATGTAAATATTTATGTATATTTTGGACCCATTTAAATTTCAAAAAATAAAATAAAGATATAAAATAAATAATATATAAATTTTTTATTCAGTAAAATGTATATATTTCTCTGCACCTCTAGACATTCTGTTGATGTATTATTTTTGAAAAATGTATTGTTTTGATGAAAAAATTTAGCTATGACCTTTAAAAATCCAAAAGTAGGCAAGTGATCGTGGCGGCACGTCAAATAACATTCATTTCATAATATTACAACACAAAAAAACATGTCTGGTATTGGGATTTTATGTGATAGACAACACAAAGTTGTTAAGAATTGTGAAGGGGAAGGAAAACACATGGTTTTCTTTTTTTTTTTTAGTGTATACAAATACAAATGTGCAAGTATTTCAAACATTTTTAACTCAGCCTCCCGAATCCTGATACCCATGAATAAATAAAATCCAGTGCAAATTGCTATTGGATCTCAACCAATTCCTAATTTGGGGTTCACCTTTGTGTAATTTGATTGAAGAGAGCGTTGATAAACAGTCTGAAAACAGAGGAAAACAGCAGACAGGTCAGGGTTAAAACTAGAGAAGTTTACAGCGGGGTTAGGTTATAAAACAATATCCTAAGCTTTAATCACGTTACAGACCACTGTTACTCTTTCCATTTTAAGCTAACGTATGTGCAGATCAGGTTGAAATTATTGAAGCCAATATCATGATTCTTAACAGTGCCAACACCATGCTTAAAGGTGTAGTGGTCGATCTTTTTCTGCCTCGACTTCCTTATCTATTGGTTGTCCCAAATGCCAATCATTGTGACGCATTCACGTAACGCTAATGTCTGTGCACCTTCCTTGTTAGTTTCTGCTTGCTGGCTGCGCATGCTCACTTCTAGTGTTCATGTATCCGGTCAGCTTCGGTGTTAGTCGTTCATTGTAGCTACGCTGCTCTCACCGTACACGTTGAAAATGGCTGAAAGTCGCAGGACGCGAAATGTCTTACAAGTCTGTGAGAAGAGGAAGGCCTCAGAAGAAAGAAATAAGACCAGATTGTATTTGGGAGACTTTTTCATGGGATCCCCCCTGTGGAGCAGAAGAGCAGTCCCTTCAGAAAGGGACTGGGGTGTTTCTTACCTACATTTCAAGAAAAATCGTCAACTGTACCATTAAGACAATCAGGACTCTTCATGTGTCATTCAACGATGTTGGAAAACCAACTTAGTGCTCCCAGAACAGTAGCATCCTTGTCTCTACTCAAGAAACTCATAGACCAAGCTGTTCAGAGAGCATCTCTCACCCCAGCACCTATCTTTTACTGCCCTATCACTTTGAGTACCTCCCTCTGTGCCCCTCACTCTATTTCTCTAGGTTCACCCCTGTCACCTTTGACAGAACCTGACTAGTAGCCTTCCTTCTAAGCAGCTTGTTGTGAGCTTTAATACCAGCATTTTGATAAAAGCATCTACCAAATGCGTAAGCATCAAATAAAAGCTGACAATTACAGGTGTAAGTGAACATTTTTACCTAATTTTTTTTATGCGCTTCAGAACCGAGTGTCAGCAACCAAAAGGCAGGAGTCATGATGAGCACTCACTCTGTGAAGTTCCCCACAAGCCAAGTAGGGCAAGCAGCAGACATGCAGAAGGTGCTGTGGTCAGATTAGATCAAGATTAAGCAAATTTTTCTTGCCTACGTGCAAAATGTGAAAATGGAAAAGTAACACTACTGAACACACAGTCCCTATCAAAGTGCTGGCAGCCTCGTGGTGTGAGGAGGCTTCTCTGCAACAAGGACAACCAAGATGGTCAGAGTTGATGAGAACATCAGCATTTCACTGGTTGCAAAAGGCTGGTGACTGGAGTGGATGTTGGACCTGCAGGAAGCTTGGGCTATTTTGCAAAGCACAATCACCACAATGGGTGAAGATTTCAGTTTCTAGATGTGAAAAGCTTGTAAAGACATACCAGAACAGACTTGCCACCTGGAACTGCAGCTAGAGGTGGTTCTAGGAGCTGAAGGCAGATTTTCCCACTTTGTGTTGATCTATCACGTAAAATTGTAGCAGAAGGGGTTGTAGCATCGGAAACAGCAGAATAGTTTTATATACAGCCTGACTCTAAATGCCTGCTTTGAATCAAAAGTACTAAAATATATTGATTTATGTAAATGCATGACAGAACATTATATGCAGACCTGTATATAAATGCCGTGTGCATCACATTATTTCAGTGTAGCTTACAAAAATCTTCTTCAGTGTTGCTGATAGGTGCAGACATTCGGAGGTGTGATCACGTGACCGAGTAAGAGGGTTAGCCCTAACGCTGAAACTTTTGCATATGTGGGTCAGACTCCTTATAAAAGGCGCGCACTATCTTTAATCTTATCTTTTGTAAATCCAAATTCTTTTCTTCGGGAATGGCACCCGGTGCTTGTGTGCGCCGCAGAGATTTTACCAATTGCGTCATTCCGATCTCAGGAAAATGAACTCCGCGTTCCCATGCGCCTGCATTAATAACGCTACCTGCGGTCAAGCGCGTCTTTTTAAAATCTGTACCTGGTCTTCTATTCTCCCTCACGTAATCTCATCTTTCGTCTCACAGTTGCGCTTCCTCCCTCTTCACCTCATCCTGTTTCCTCTAAGCCGAGAAACATCTCAGCCTCGCTTTGAAAATGCGGAAATGAAAGAAAGTCTGAGCGTTTTGCAGCTTGAGGAACCATTCTTCCACAGACGCTGTACGATGAAGGTTACAGAGGCACAAGTGGAGATAGAGCATCACCGTTCTCGGGGAAAGGGCTTACTCCCATTGGTGGATGGTTCTTTTTTTTTTTTTCTTTCTTTCTTCCCCCCACCGAGAAAAGCTCCTGCTGAATGATGTGGTCTGTCTGTGTTGACAGGCTGAAGATAAGGAGGTGCCCTCAGGTATTAGTTGTCATTGCTTTTCACCAGGAAAAGGAGCTGAGAGTAGCTACCTTATTTTCTGCCCACCTCCTCAGTGGACCACCTCTTCCTCCTCTTTTGGGCGAATAGAGAAATTCGCAACAACAAAGCCTTCGACTCTCATTAAGTCAGCTGCAAACCCAGCCACAACCAAGGAGCACAATATCTGAGGCAGATGAGTAATCCCCCCCTCACCCCCCCCACCCCCCTGCTCAATCTGAAAGCTGGCACAGAATTTCAAATGTCCATAATAACTGCCGGAGAAGGAAGTGAAGGACACACACTTACACACTCTGACACACTGTGATGAAAATAAATGTGTTATTGACCATTAGCCCAATGCAGCAGAGCAGAACTAAAATGTCCTTCATCTCAGAATGTCACACTGGGAGTCTGACTGTGTGAATATTTGTCTGCTCCGAGTCTCTTAGCGAAGCGTCTTGGAAGGACAAAACAAACAGATCTCCGGCTGTTGAGCAGGATCTTTAGAACCGTATCTTTAGTGAGGGATCGCGTCAGTCTTGTTTTTTTTTAAATTGGGAATAACCCGATAAATTGAAGCCATTTAGATTACGGCCGCACAACATCTCAATCTGGCGATTAACCGCGGCCCCTTTCGGCTCGAAAACTGCAGCAGCGTGTTTCCGTCCTCTGCTTCTTGCATATTCAGCAGCGGATCAAGAAGGTTGCAGTGGCTTGCAAGAGGGAAAAACGCTATTGGTAAATCCATTTAGCTTCTGCCAACTTTGGAAATATGGAGCTGAGATGCAGGAATGAGTCAGCTCTTTTCACTTGGGGAATGAATCATTCATCCTGGCTGCCAGCAAGGTCCAGGACCGGATGAGGAAGAGGAGGAGGAGGAGGAGGAGGAGGAGGAGGAGGAGGAGGGGGTTGAAGGGAGGTAGAGAAGGAGCTGACGGCTGCTTCTTCTGCTGACTCCACATGCAGCTTGTGGAGCTGCTGGCTTGCAGGTGCATCTGCTCTGACATGGACTGGATCAGGAGAGGACAAAGGCTAAATGGCACATACGGCAATAACCTGCAAACGTGTGGAGGAATGTCTTGTGGACTGAGGAGAACAGAATTGTGGCGTGAAAGCATCGACTTGATCACGCCATCCCTACCGTGCAACGTGGTGTTGGCTCTGGGTGCATGGTGGGCCAGTTTCCATCCACCTCCCTGTCCACAGCCTGTCACCTCTGTACCAGCACACAATTACCCCCAACCCATGAAAAGAAAATATAACCAGATGAACATATATAATCCATTGTTTGATGTGTGTGTATGATAATAATGATACGTGTGAATGTTTAACCCAACGGCTCGACAGCATCAGAGCATCTGCCGCTTAGTAACCCTGATGCACGTTTCCTTACTTAGTCTCTCTGTGGTTTAGAAGTCTAATACCCATAATTTGGTGGGTTGTGTTTCTGAAACCTTTTTAATTATTTGCAGGTTTTTTGCTGTCTCTGTTATATGTTGATTTAATAAGCCTATTTAAAACATTGAAAGCTCATTTTCAAAATCATGCAGATTCTGTGTTCACGACTGGTGGGGAGCTTGACGATATTAGCAGACTGGTCACCGGACTAGATCACCTGCAGCCTCTACATAAACGCTACAATGTCTTGCAAAGGCTTCGATTGTATATTTTGTCTGATTTACTGTGAAAAGGGGAGATTCAGCACTGATACAACACTTAGCAAGTGGATTAGGATTCTGTTACAGTTCCTTTCCATGGCTGCCAACTGCCTTGGGGAACATTTACTTCACTTCCTCCATTGTTCATGTGCCTGTGCAGTGGCACTATTATTCAATTCAATTCAGTTTTATTTATATAGCACCAATTCATGATACATGTCATCTCAAGGCACTTTACAAAGTCAAATTCAATGAAATTATATTACATCGCCTGATCTGGTCACTCCCTACCTACATCCTCTGGTCTCCTGCTCTTCCCTGCCTGCCTACACCTGCTGCCATCACTGATCTGCCTCGTTCTGGTTCTGCTTGCCTGCCTGCCTCACCAGCCATTATTCACCCTCTCAATAAACCTTTTAAAAACATGTAACTCTGTGTCCGGCTGAATATCGGGTTCACTAGCAGTAATCATTACAAAATTTTAAAATCCACCACCTGTATTCTGATAACTTGGTTAACAGCATGTTTTGGTCATGTTGGGATGACAGGTCCAGTTTAACGTGCAGTGTTTCATATTTATATACATTCATATTTTATTTACAAATAAAAATGCATGCATATGTTAGCACTTTTTATTATGATACCCTAAAAATTACTTGGGGCCAGCTGTGTGTAACATAAATCCAACGGCTCTTTGATGGCCTTAGCACATTTTTGTGCTAGAGAACATTAGTGAACAAACAGCGTCATCGGGGCCAAGAAAACACTCCAGACATGTTGGAATAGGTCCTGAAGCTGCTTAAAAGATGTTATGTTTTTTTAAAAGGATATCCAAAGGTTTGAACATCTCATCATACACCGTTTTAATGTATTATTTTACAATATAGGAGAGTATGGTACAACTGGAAACCTTTTGAAACATGGCTGTCCTGATCTGACTTGCTGGGCTGCAGAGTCCCACAGCTCAGGTGGGAAAGTCTGGTTAAAGGACAATTACTTGTTATGCGTTCCACAAATCTGGCCCCTTATGCAAAAGTGGAAAGTTGCTGAAAGAAAGTCTTAGAGATTTAAATTAAAAGCCAGATGATGCATAGAGACAGAGTATTTTTTAATCAAATCACAATGATCTGTTGGAATGGTCCTGTCAAAGTCCAGGCCTAAATCTGATTGATGGGACATCGCCTGTCAATCAATCTTGGAGGCTCATCAGTGACTGACCAATCAGTAATTGCAATCTGACCAAAAGTGAAACGCCCCTTAGCTGCGGGAGCTCGACACACTTTTTGACGATATTCCTTCTTACTTCTCCCCCGGCCGGGGTATTTTACATTCTAAACAGATTGCACTCAGAGATATTTTGTTCAAAAACCTTGGTAAATATGGTTAAAAGTTGTCAGTGGGGAAAGTACAATTTAAATTTGCATTATTCCGAATGTTTAGAGCACAGGTGTCAAAGTCCAGTCCTCAAGGGCCGGTGTCCTGCAACTTTTAGATGTGTCCCTGGTCCGACACACCTGAGTCAAATAATCAGGTAATTCAGGACTCTGAAGAACCTGACTGCATACTGAGGAGCTAATTGTGCCATTTTATTCAGGTGTGTGGGACCAAGGAAACCTCTAAAAGTTTCACTGGAGCTTGACTCCCCTGGTTTAGAGGATTATTACTTTCCCAAAACTTAAAAGGACTCTAGAAAAAACGTAAAAGGTCTATATATATATTTAAACGGCCAACCACATGAACAGCTGAACACAACAGTGATCGAAGGGAACAACCCATATGAAGGTTCATAATGTTGTATGAACAATGGTTAAATTGAAGGGTAACGCTTGACACGAGTTCGGCTGTGTTTTATGTGTTTTGGATATACGTATGTTGAAATTCTGGTTGTGTAAAATGAGTCTTTGTCAGCTACAATCAGTTAAAGCTATAGTTGGTAATCCTGAAACACATTTTGTTATACTGGGTAAAATGGTCCTTCCATCCTGAAAGTAGTAAATACATTATGTATTCATAAAAAGAAGGTTAAAACATGTGATCTCTGCGGGAGCCGCAGGCCTGTAAAAACTCTGACCAAACCCTGCCGTTCAGTCCAAAGGGCAGGGATTGGTCAGAGTTTTAGTCCTGCCCTCACCCCCCTCTATCCCTCACGTTCCAGGGGTATCACCTTATCTATCGGTGGTCCCACATGCCAATCATTGTGATGCGCTCAAGTAACGCCAGTGTGGCTGCACTTCCTTATTTGTTTCCACTTGCTGGTTGAGCATGCACACTTCTAGTGTTTATGTATCCAGTTAGCTTAGCGGTTAGCTTTGGTGTTAGCCGTTCATTGTTCTCACCCGTAGACTTTGAACATGACTGAGAGTCGCAAGAAGCAAACCGCATACAAGCTTATGGGAAGAAGAGGAAAGCATCAGTAGAAAGAAATAAGACCATAACGTATTTGGGAAATTTTTTTTTTAAAGCGATCCACCTTAAGAGCAGACGGTAGCAGGTAAGACGGTCTAGCACATGTGCAGTTATTCAAAAAGGGACTTGGGACTTTAAAAATTGCAGACTCTATTTTTAACAGGAGTCCAATTTTGCAAATAGCGTTTAATAGGTAGTGTAATGTAAACTTTGCACTCCTAATATATAATTTCCCCGTACATTTTTTCCATGGATAGCCAGATGGCAGCCTGAAAACATCTACTTCAGTCTGCAGTAGGCTAACTATTTTATTTACTAATATATATTTTAATTTGGGTACAAGTCGGTCATTTAAACTTGGGATTTAACGTTGTTTTGTCCATGGGGACCTTGAAATAACTTCACTGGCATGATATACAACTCATTTGAAAATGTTTTTTCCTTATCTTTTTTATCCTGATGTTGGTAGATAAGACAAAAATGCCACTGTTAATGCTATTAGCTTCACTACCACGGCCAACAAAAACTATGTACTCTTCGTTGTTGGAGATTTGAGCAGCCTGGGCTATACTTCCGCATGTGTAGAGTGATCTTACAGTGATCTTACAAATTGTGTCACGTAGGGCTGGACGATAATTTAAAACAATATATATAAATCGATTCATATACTTGTAGTTCAATAGAAAAAAAGGGTTCAATAAAAAGTTCAATAGAAGAACAGTTTTCCTTCTATTTGCATTCTAACCTGTCATTTAGGTTAATACTACAATCATTACATCCTCCCAACCAATCACAAATGCAGACCTGGGAAGGCTTCGTCACCAAGAGCTCAGAGAGCACGTGTTATTTGCCTTTTTTAAGACTTACGGTTTGGTAAAAAGTTGGTTGAATAAATGGTTGTGTTTGAATTCAGTGTTCCTTATTTTAAAATAGGTAATTGAGCAACAGCATAAAATGGCCAGAGCTGCACTTAAAATAAATATTTTGAATTTTTATAATCATTATTGATATCGATCAATATGATTTCTATTTTCCCAATATGCTTTTTTACTATATTGTCCAACGTTACATCAACTGAGCAACAAGAGAGTGTTTCTATGGGAAGATATTAGTGAGGAAATCACACACACACACACACACACACACACACACACACACACACACACACACATATATATATATATATATATATATATATATATATATATATATATATATATATATATATATAGATATATATATATATAGATATATATAGATAGATATATCTATATCTATATAGATAGATAGATATAGATAGATAAAAAAAAACTGTGTTACTTGCGCAATTTCAGCAGCTGAGTAGTTAAAAAAAGGCATGAGGGCCTTCTGACAAAGTTCCCACCCCCTGTTCCTGCAGGGAATCGGACTCAGAGGGTAGAAACCGTCTCAGCTCCCTTTTCTAATCTCTGCAGGGCCGTCTTGTCTGGCATATTGCAGCTGGAGTACCACAATGAGAAACTGTACACCAACATGCTTTTAACCACAGCTCCGCATTATGTTGTGCTTCGGGGTGATGCATCTTTCAGTTCTCCCAGAAAGCACAATCTCTGCTGGGTTTTTTTCATTATCAATGGCTTTTTTTGGTGAGATGACTCAGTAGACATCTGGACACTGAGGAACATAATGATATCTTCTTCTTTCATGCCAATTCTAGTGTTTCCTTGACACTCCGCACCAAGCGTCACCAACATGCCCAGGGACAGCATATAATTTAGTCTTATGCCTGCACTTCAGGTCGCTGGATTGTGATTTGGGTACTGCGGAGGCCACTGGAGTTGTGTGGACTCACTGTCATGTTTAAGAAATCAGTTCGAGGTGATATAAGCTTTGTGACATTATCCTACTGGACAAGCAATCAGAAGGTGCGAACACTGTGGTCATAATGGGCTGGACATTGTCAGCAACATTAATCATGTTTGCTTTGCCAGTTAAACAAAGCTTGGTTAGGCCCAAAAGGTTAGAAGAAACGTATCCCCCCGCAACATTTACACAACCACCACGAGCCTGGATCATTGATACAAGGCAGAATGGATACTTGCTTCATGTTGATTGGGACAAATTCTGACTCTAAATTCTGAATGTTGCAGCAGACATCACAGCTGGACAGGGAAACACTCTTCCCATCTGTTTCTGTCTAATTTTGGTGAGTCTGTGTGAACTGTAGCCTCAGTTTCCTGTTCGTAGCAGCCTGGGTTGGCAGCAGGGGTGGTCTTCCGCCTCTGAGGCCTATCTCCTACGAGGTTTGAAATGTTGTCCATTCTGAGCGAGTATCCTGGTTGATTGAGGCAGTGGTTGCCTTTCTATAATCTCCAGCAAAGTTTGTCCAATTTTTTCTTTCATCAAGGCATTTCCATCCGTATAACTTTGCTCAATGGATATTTTCTTTCTTCCGTTTTTTTTTTTTATGGACAATCTCTGTAAACTGGAGAGATGGATTGGACTGAGAATCACAGCAGATCAGCAGTTTCTAGCACCGACAGCCTCACCCAATTCAAAGTCACTCAAATCCAATTTCCTCCCAATTCTGTTCCTCAGATTGAACTTCAGCAACCCAAAGCATCTAAAAATGCTTTGGGTTGCTGCCATAGGATGAGATGATTCACTATCTATTTGAACTAGTACCCGTAATAATGTGGCTGGTGAGTGTATTTAGTTATGGAGTAATTTAGGCATCGGTCTAGCGTATTTAGAACGATAACAAGCATCGACAAAAAAAGTTCAGATGACTTCTATTTGTTCTGTTTGATGTCTGGCTGTTCAGGCTTTCAAAAATCCCATCTTCTTCAGAAGAACATGGTGCGCCAGGAGGTGCCTCATGTCGGCTCTTTCTTTGTTCTCAGAGAGAGTGAGATAGTGGGAGAAAAAGCTGAGTAAATTATGGTAGGACAACCTCGCCCAGAGGGCTGCAGAGACAACTGGAGGAGATGGGAGAGCAGCGCACAGTGGAGGGGAAACGGAGAGGAAAACAAAAGGAAACTGACACTGGAGCAGAGAATGTTAGGGGATATGAGCAAAGTAAAAGAGAGCAGAGTTGACTTTCAGAGAGGCATCAAGAGACCTCCTCCCTCTCCATTGTCAATGAGCAGGAGAGAGAAAGGCTGGAGGCCACCAAAGGGGCAGAATATATTAGATCAGGCAGAAAGGGTGAAGTAAAAAGGCTGCTACAGAGGCACATGGAGTTAAAACTGCTCAAGAATGTCAATAAGGATTAATAAGATTATAGGGCTTTTTAAAAAAAAAGGACATAGGTCAAGCTCATTATGAATCAGATCAAGCATATTTCACTTGGTCTGAAGACATCTGGCTTTATTAAGAGAGCGGTGGCAACTAAAGAAGGAAACAGACGTGATGAAAAACATGGGGATTACAGCATTATCTGACCAAGTTTGATCACAGGAAGAGGATGTATCCCATCACACAGAGGAAATGCCTTGATGGGACAGGGAAACAGGTGCTCCTATCATGTGATCGAGACCGATCAACATACGGTGATAAAAAAAAAGGACTGTAGCCTCTTGGGGCACAAAGGATTATGCAATAAAATCTGCATATTCAAACCCAAAATAAATTTTAAAAAGTCAATTGATTTCATTTAATAATTCTCAATTAAAATTTAGATCCCTGTGCATTTGTAGCAATATTCTAAAGTTTACTTCAACTAGAGCGGACCAAACTATCACCTTCGTCCTTGACTGATCCCTTATTCTATCTCTGCAACCTCAAGGCAAATATAGGAGTATTTTTTAACATGGAAACAAATCGTCAGCTAAAGTGTTCTTCTTGTAAAACGTAACGTTTTTCTTGAAGTTTGCCTCCAGATAGCGAGAACTTCGCTGCTTCTTGTAAACCCATAAAAACGGTGGTAATCATTAAATAGCCAAAGGACCAATGAAAAGATTGATTCTTTTTCAATCGAGTCGTCATGCTTTGATGACGTGGAGGACCCGAGGTCACGTAGGAGGTGGGCGGAGTAATGTGAAGAGTATGAAATAATCACGATCCAAACCTTATAGAGCAGAAAACCGAGCGAGATACAAAAAAACACAAGAAGAACCTGAGAACAGCAGGGAAACCAGCAAGGAGTTGACGATAACCTAAATACCAGCTGCATGTAGCCAGAGTAAGCTCTGCCCGCACAAGGCTATTTGCAAAAAAGTAATTTTTTTCATTAAATTATATTATCCCATTTTATTGTGGGCACTTGAAATGAATTACTCACTTTAAGGCAGAATGGAAACCCTACAGTTAAGCAAAGCCTGAGGGAAATAACGCAGCATTGCTCTCTTCAGACTGCGTTACTGAACGAGCTTACCTGTCACAAAGCAGGTCGGCACCGCTCCACTCGATCTTTCCACATTACGTTGTCCAATATACGTATTTGAGCACAAGCAAATGGGAAATACCATTTGAAATGAATGTGAAAGGCAGCTTTTAATCTGCCTTATACTCTGACTCAAACTCTTATGTGCATAATAAAGTTCAATGAAAGCTCAACCATTGAACAGCTAAACTAATTTTATTGACTTTAATTTGAAGACAAGTGTAAAGAAAGTACAGTGTTAATATTCAAAGCAACAAAAACCCAGAGGAAGAAGATTTAAAAATAAATAGCATATAATGGAGTGCTGTTTTGCCTACTGATACTGACAGCTAGGCATAAAACTCAGTCACCACAGCTGAACCAAAAAATTCATTCTCCACCATCTCAAACATTTATTAGTAGCGGTGGCTTTGACGCAGTGCACATGCGCATGTTGAGTTTCAAACACTATTGCACCACTAGTGGCACGACGTAGGAATTACACCGTTTTCAAGCTATTACTGTAATGACTTTCTAATGTGTCTAATTACAATGAATGTGGTAATAAAAATGGAAAAAATGTTTTCAATGGACCCTTGTCCTGTAAATGGGGGCCTAATTTTCCGGCTAATTATTAAGGACATCAAGAGCATAAATACATAGGTGGTGTCAGTTTAGTGGGGTTTGTGCCTATTTCTGGTGGTCATTGGATGAGAGGCGGGTTATTGAACATAGGGTGAAATATTTCATTTATTTCTTGTAATTTTAACGATATGGCTTGCATGCTGATGCTTGCAAAGACACAACTATGTATACTTTGTCTACTAGCCAACTTAAAATGTCCTGTTAGCCGAACATCTGGAATGAAGTCGGATCAAATGACAAAAGCGATGCCACCGTAGGGGGAACATGCAAACACCTTGCTAAGATTCGTAACCAAGACCAGTTTCAAGGAGCCTGTGCCGACAACTCTTTCTTTATTTGGCACTTAAACACTAAATCAGGTAACAGGTTGGATTTTTGCTAAGGGTGTAATTCTAAGTCTAAACATGAGTTCTTCCACCAGCCGATAAATGCAATCTTTCATAATCCCACAGTTTACTGCACAATCCGTGTCAACGCACCTTTCCAGAAAACAAGCAGGGGATTGCGCAAAAAGCGTTTATCCCAAACCAATCTTTTTTTTTTTTTTTCAAAATCATGGATGGAAAACATCTGAAAATCCAGCAGAAGCTTGGTCTAATCTGTCTCCCCCTCCACCAAGGACAAGCTGCGACATGATGTGTGCGCTGATGAGTGGATGAATGGCTGTCAGCTGCCCTCCACCAAGGAGCTGCATGATGCCACATGGATACAAAAAAAAAAAAAAAAAGATGGGGTGGGGGTGGGGAGGTTTTGCCATCGAGTCCAGAGACCAAGGCAAGCATCTGCCATGAAAACCTCACTGCTTCTCAAAACTATCTAAAAACCTACAAGGTGGACTTTTTATATTCTGTGTACTAAGAGGAAAACATCTGCTATAAATGGTAGCAACATTCAGTTTCCATCAGAAACAAACAAAACAAAAAAAAAACAATACCTGGAAATATACAGAAACTTAAAGTTTTGTCTTATCATTCTATTTTTTTTTTTTTTTTTAAACTGCTTTGTCAACCCCAGCATGATGCGCCGACTGCTCTTTGTCATCACACCAGAGGGAGCTCCTGTCACTGCTGTTCTATGCGCCGTCCCTCTGCACATTCTAATGCTTCATCCCTTATGATAAATTAATGTCGTCTGATGATGACGGATATCAGCGTGCCAAGGTAACTTCCATTATGGCGCGGTGATAGAGGGCCGCTCAAGCGAAGCGGATGTTTATACTGTCCCCCCCCCGGTGTAAAGTGCTGCTGTGGAGCCGCCGTGATGACAGGGGTCATTAGCCCAGGGAAGGTCAGCGGTGTTAAGCTTATTAACTTGGATGCGATTGAGACCGATACGCTGCAAAAAAGAGGCGGAGTATCCGAGCCCCCCCACCTGAAAGAGTTTGAGGATGATCAATAAACTGAAGACAAAAGGAACAGCTAATACTTTGTAAACTAAACTATGAATTTGTCTTTTGGTAATGGCTCCTTCACAGCAAAGTTGCTATGTGGTTCCTATATTTCAACAGCATTCTCTGAGGTTTGAAAAATCTGATTATTCAGACACCGTAAATTAAACAGACTGCTACTTAAGGAGGCTCCTGTGTTGTGTTTGGTATAAGAGGATGTGCAACGTCTTTGAGAGTTTTAATTGTTGGCGTACAGATGCTTGCTCATTTACCTATAGAAGGTGTTGATTTTTCCGCACATTTACTACGTTTGGACAAGTCCCACATTGAGGAAAAAAAATGCTTTTTAAGAGTTAAAGTACATTTTTTTTAAGGCTTTTCTACATGTCGGTGTCAGATGTGTAGAAGCTGTTATAACTGTATTTCAATCTGAAAAACTCACAGAGAAAGAAATGGCAATTAGAAGGATTTTATTGATACAATATTTTAAGTCTTTGGCGCTCAGACCTCGGCAGGAACACTAATGCTGAATTATACTTTAATATGCATAAGTAGATGTATGAGAACAGGGATGTTCCCCCCAGGTCTGAAACTGGTGGTGGAGTGGAGATAGAAGAAGTTTGTTCAGTCCATATGATGATCTGTTTAAGATAGATGTCCAACTTGATAAACACAGGTTTGCATGAACTGTCCATGATGAGCAAGCTTGAAGCGACTGTGGAGAGGAAAAACTCCCCTTTGGGAAGAAACCTCTGGCAGAACCGGGTCCAACATGGTGGTCTTCTGCCGGACCAATAACAGGTGATAGGGAGTGATGAAGACTGAAGGGAGAAAACACTCTGATGGGTTGAAGATGGAGGAACGTCTTGGAAGCTAGATGAACTCAGCTATGATGGTGGAGAAGGGGTTGGGGGTGGGTTGAATCGGACATCTGATTCGTAATCCAACATGCAATCCGTTTGCGCTTGCTGGTTAGCAGGCTGAGACGTGGATTTGAAGTTGCTTTTAAGATGAGCGCGGGATGCTGATTGGCTTCATGGAGGTGCGGTTCGTAGCTGATTGGCTCACATCAGAGGCGTATCGGACTCTGATTGAATGGAGGCAGGCGATGAGTTTCTTCGATTGAACTTGCGCCTTCAGCTTCATTTGTTTTATTGCAGTGACGTATTCACACACTGAAAGGATTAGAGAATAGAACCTTTTAATTTGAAAATATTTATTCAGTTATGATATCGTTGTGTTTTTCCGTTTGTTTTGGCTTAAATCACTGGTGGCAGCGCCCCCCAGTAAGTGGAATCCAAAACATTCCTATTAAATAAATGTAACTGGAGTGTTTTTCTTATCCATATATATATATATATATATATATATATTTTTTTATTCATAGGTTTTATAATCCATGCCTCCATGTGGCCCCAAGGTATAAATAGGATTTTACACAAGATCTATTTATAGCTGCTTTAAAATGGGAAGTAACGAGAACATGTCCTCTGTGGAAGTTTGACATGTATTAATCTTTATTAATAGAAAACTTAGTAGTCCATAAATATAGAGGTAAAATTCAAATGTTTGAACCTAGTGAAAGTGTAACAAATGAGCGAGTAATAAAGGTAAAATGAGAAAGAGAGCTAAACCTCCGTTTTAGAGTTGCAGCAAAAAGGACCGATTTGTTTTAGGGCTTTTTTGCACATCCTTTCATGGCTGCCAATAGATGTGGAGGGTGCTGGAAACTTCATTGTTTTTTTTTTTTTTTTTTTTGGAAACTGTTTAATCCAAATGATGGCACTATAATATATTTATTTATTCTGAAAAGTAATTGAATCTGAATTGTTTGTATCGTATTATAATTAGGATCAAATTGTCCTGCACATAATTGGATCTGAATGTGACTACATGATTGGATTGGAATGAAATGCACAGATGTTCTTGCAACATGCGTGGCTTAATTTGCTTGGATTCACAGCTATTCTTAGATATTAAAACTGTTCAGTAATGTTTCCCATAATTGTGTTTCCATGACATTATAGGGAAAATAAATGAAAAAAGAAAAAATTACTGAAACTAGCAACTGAATATTGCTAAATTATCATTTCTTGAATTTGTATTGGTATAAAATCATTCATTCCCAACATGTGCATCCCTATTAATACCTGTAACGTGAAAATTGTTTTTGTCTGCTTCTATTTCTAAATATCTTTCATTAGTTCACTGAGGGTTCTCTAGTAAAAGCTGACCTGGTCCCACTGCTTAAAATAAACCTCTAGTTTAAACTTATAAATGTAACAAACATGACATAGTAGATTTTAAAATAGCTGTCAAAGGGAAGGAATAAGCACTATTGATACAAAGTGCTACCAATTAAATTAAGTTAGATTTTATTTATATGGCACCAATTCACAACACATGTCCTCTCAAGGCACTTTACAAAGTCAAATTCAATCAAATCATACAGATAGATTGATCAAAAAGTTTCCTATCTAAGGAAACCCAGCAGATTGCATCAAGTCTCGCCAAGCAGCCTTCACTCCTCCTGATGGAGCGTAGAGCCACAGGGACAGTCGTCTGCATTGTCCATGGCTCTGCAGCAATCCCTCATCTACTAGTACTGACCTTTAAACTAGAAGAGTCAGAGCTCACCTTATGATTATGTAAAAATTAACATTTTTCATGCTTTTGTCATTTTTAAATCTATATAAATGCAGGCATGATTAAAAAGGAAATGCAACAGAATAGAATACTATTTTAAATGCAGCTCATTGGTGGCTGGTGCTATTTTTTTAAATAGGCTCGACGGCGCCACATGTGGTACATGGAGGCTACCTGGTTCCCACGGACGTCATGTTGGTGACCCCTGCTACAGTAGAAATAAAAATCCAAAGGAATTACCACTGTAAAGATACTGTATTAAGCAGTAGTGTGTCTCCTTTCAGTAATAACCGCGTGCCACTTTGATAATAAAAGGTTGATTTCTGGAGCAAATTATGCATTGTATAAACCGATGACTGACATCAGATCAACATGAGACATTGACGATAACGACAAATGAGGTGATAAGCTGGCATGAGTAAACCACGGGCTGAGCGAATTGATTTTGTCAGATTCAAACTTGGATTCTAAAGTATTGTCATCCTGTCTGCTGGACTACATAAAACCAAGAGACCAAGAACTTCAAAAAAATAATAGAAAAATAAAAAATTAATACATAAAATAAAATAATCAGACTGAAAAGTGTTTGATTGCAACGATGGCGATGGTTGAGGCTGTTCTGCAGGTACAGGCATGGCAGGGGATATTGTTCAGACTGGACTCATAAACCTGCATGGCAATCTCTCTCAGCTGAAATCAGTGTTATTTTTTCTCTTCGTCCGTATAATCCAGACAACAGAGAGGGCGCTCTTTCCGTAGTGACTGGCATGCCTTTAAGCAATAATCAGATGTGAGTAGAGAAGCCAAAAAGTGTACTTAAGTAAGAGTAGCACTACTTCAACATATTTTTACTCAAGTAAAAATAAAAAAAAATTCAGTCAAGAAATTACTCAAGTAAGAGTAAAAAAGTATTCTGTAAGAAGGCTACTCAAGTACTGAGTAACTAATCATAACAGCTGATGATTTAATATTTAAAAATTATGTAATCAGACAGACAAAAATATAAGATTATGTGCAAATTCCGGTATTTTATAGACAAAAGATATATTAAAGACAAAAGAAACAGTTTTCTAAATAATTTTTTCAACATCAAACTTGAAAGCAATAATTGTAAGAGTTGTTGTATATATATATATATATATATATATATATATATATATATATATATATATATATATATATATATAGTGTGTTAGAACAGTGCAAAGTACTTCCAATGACAATATCTACTGTTTACTGTATGTTAATTTGACCTCCAAATCGCTCAATGAGCTCAGCAGATAGAAAATAACATTAAAATAATAAAGCTTGTGTACAAATAAGAAGTCTCACTTTAACTTAAACTCTAAGTTTTTGTCTCTCTGGTCCGTTTTTGGTTAAAACACGTCTGTTCTTTATTCATCAATTTACTCAGTTGGTAGAGTAAGCAGACATTTTACTCAAGTAAGAATAGCGATACTTGAGTCATATTATTACTCAAGTAAAAGTAAAAAGTACAGTGCAGTAAAACTACTCCTAAAAGTACATTTTGCTCAAGTAAATGTAACCGAGTAAGTGTAACTAGTTACTACCCACCTCTGGCAATAATAAACGCATTTAAGATACAATATACTGATCAATTCAGCTACTTTTTGTTGCCTCTAATAACTGGGTATCCGTGGGCAATGAGTCATTTTGCCACTGGTGGCAGTTCGGATCCATTTGGAATATTTCAAAGCTTTTAACGAATCTAGTTTGCAGTCTAGGACACTGCAGAGGAATCGAGCTGATCAAAGGTGCTACAGATTCCTTCAAAGCAGAAACAGAGCCCCTCACATGCTATCGACTCGGGAGGTACAAACTCTCCTGCTGCTTCAGTTCCATGCAATGCTGCTGGTGGATGCTGCAGCAGCAGTTCTGCAGGTTCCAACTGGAAATCTCACTAGAATCTGAAAATCATCTTTCGGTTCCAGCAACTTGGCGGAATGCATGAACCGGGCCAAAACTTTGATGATGAAATCGGCCTTTTCTGATCTGCCCTGGTCTTCTTCACCATCATGCTCCCATGCATTTAATCGTCACCGTATGATCCTGAACTCAACACTGTGCTCTTGTCACATTCTGCACCTCAGTGTATTTCCTTCTGACTTTTCTCAGACCATCGTACATGTAAGAAGCTAAAATAACAGCTCACATATTTAACTTGTGGGATTAAAGATTTTGTCCGTGTATGGTGCTGAAACAGGATCAGGATTTTAATTAGGAGCAGCAACATCCTCAAAATGCTTCACTAGTGGCCACACAGTAAGAAACAAACCACCTCTTGGTGAAAATTTCTGGTTCATTATGCCTCCTGATGATGAAAGTATTCAAATATGTAAATGCAGAGTATATGCTTTGGGAATTTGACCATTATGAAACAAAGTTTAAGAGAGCAAAAGAGAGGCAAATTAGCTGGCAAAGGTCAGGTTACGAAAGCTGAGGACAGAATTATCAAGCTTACTGGTGAATGACGCAATGATCTAAAATTACATTTTACAGTTAAGCCCAATCTTATTCATACCCTCAGGAGATTTAGATCTTTTGCTGTTTAAAAAAGAAAAGAAGTTATCTTTTGGATGTTATTAAGCATTTGTGCGATCAGGAGTCAGATTTTAAAACTAAACACATTTAACAGTGATCTGTCATGGCCATAACTTTGACTTTTTTCATGTTCCAAACACAATTTTCATCCAGTGAAAACATTTCTAAAATGCTTAATCATTTTCTAACAGACAAGCAATACCTCAAACCAAAGATGTGGAGTTTTTTCTTGTTGTTGTTGCTGTAAGACATTAAGACTAAACAGTTCCATCACATAGACCGATTTACATTCAGTTAAACGCATTATAGTCTTATCTGAGTTATAAGACAATGCAGTCAAATTCAGTTTATAATTTGACTGCAAAAAGCGTTCAGTCAGTCATTGGCTTTGCAGCAATCCCCCCCTCCTGAGCAAGAATATGTTGAGTGGAAACGAACCACTCCCTTTGACTCCTTAGGAAGCAAATCCTCCAGTAGAACCAGTTTCAGTTTAACCAGCCTCCCGGGGTATGAGAGGACGAAGCAGGCGCACAGTAAAGAGTTATAGTAAAGAGTTAGTTAAACTGAACTAAATGCACTTTAAAAGTTCTTTCAATTATATTTACACTCATGTTAGAGTAAGAGTTTGGGGACTGATGTCATTTGTTAAACCAGAACACAACAGAAGACAATGTTTGGACAAGAAAGACGAAGAGTTCCTCAAGGGAGAGGAGCAGACCTGAGTCGAGAAGAAGGTGGAGTGGGAAGGGAGCCAGGGCGTGGGACAAAGGGAGGTCCAAGGATGCGTGGAGGTGGAAAGTCTATGATCATCAGCCACATAACCACATGTCCCCACTTGATGCTATGAAGACCAGTGGTAGGTCATTTTATTTGGATTGTAGCTACTGGTTCAGGTGATATAATCTGTAATGTTGGTGAAAAGATGTGGCCTAACCCAGGCATTAGAGAACTGCATTTTTGTATATTTGAGAAGTGTAAATTTGCGAACGCACTTTTCATGTTCTTTTCACTGTCAGCTATTCTACCATTTCCTGTGTTTTTTTTCCCCTACCCTACTGTGCATTAAAGGATAAACTGATCAGTTTCCTGGATGCTGGCTTAGAACTCTTAAACAACAAATGTGTTGCAGCTACATTATAGAAAGTGAACTTTACCTTGGTGGATAGTCTAGTCAGACTAATGCTGTATCGTATTAAATCGTATTCCATATTTTAGTTTCTAATGTCAGCAGCTGTTAGTATTTGGTTGGTGCACTTCGACTGACTATATGTGCCTTGTGAATTTAACAACTGTTCAATTGCTGTGATTTCATCTTGGGATTTATCTGCCTAGCTCAGCTCAGACCAGCCCGTGTCTGACCCAAGCCTGCATCCCGGACTGCTACCAAGCCTCAGTCTTCCTGCCTGTCTCCGTCTGCTGTGAGCTGCCTGCACTCAGCATTGCCAGGCTTCTGCTTGCCTCTGCAGAGAGGGGATTCCTGCCTGCACCCGGTTCTGCTTTTCTTTGATAAACCTTTTAAAGCGCAACACCGCGTCTGGTTTGAATATCGGGTTCCCTGGCTGTCTTGCTTATGACACATCTACAGTCCAGACTTTAAAAATATGAGGGTGATGTACAAGGAGGGCCTGTCAACCTGACCGCAATGGCTCTTTACGAAAGATGAATGTTTGAAGATATGAGTGGAAAAAGCAATGTAATAGGAAGCTTCCGACGCTGAAGAAAATAAAGACGATTCTAGTGATTATTAAGAAGGGTATACATCATTTTAAACTTTTTTTTTTATTAAAGAGTACAGGAAGCAGAGAAATTTTTCTTTTAAAAAATGATAGCCCTTGTGCTTTGTTTATTATCCTTCGGCAAACGCAGAGACTAAATAAGAATAAATTGTTCCTGGAGTATTATCAATTTTGACTTTAACAATTCATTGCTTAAGCAAGATAAATTAAGTGTATTTCATGTTTGAGATTTGTACATGAAATGACAATATTTGAACATTTCAAGTTATTCTATTTTTTTTTTTTTTACAGAAACAAATTAAGACCATAAATTACATTAAAATAGGTGTCAATGTCAGAATTTTCCATTACCTCTTTGTTTTCTCCAGTAAGTAATTTCTTCTCATTTACCTTTTCAACAGCATCACCCAGGTATGCTTACTCATGCATGCCTCAGCTGATATATGGTATAAATGTGCCTGTTAGTGGCTGCTATTGAAGTCCATTTCCTTTAGAGTGCTGAATCTATATTCATAGCTATGACTGCCTATTTAAAGGTGTGTTATGATGAAGGAGTCGTGTCCCGCGGCACCAGGCTGTGGAGGAAGTAACATTTGTTAGTTTGCATCAGCTGGAATGAGTCCTGCATGCAGGATGGGACTTGGACTCAGACCAAAAGAAAAAGTATGGTATTGGATTTGTCACTCACTGTTTGCTTTTTTTTTTTTTTTTTTTACATATTACACAACAGTCATGTCAAAAGACTTTAATTCAGTGATAAACATGAGATATGGATGCTGATTAATATTAAAGTAATGCATGCTGTCTTGTAAGCTCCATGCATTTCCTTAGTCAGTGTTAGTATATAGGAAATGTGTTTGAAGTTAGTTAGATTATAATGGTCCTTCAACGTAGCTGAAGAGAGATGTGATTTTAGAATATAAATGAAGGGAAAGTGAAGTGTGAGAATCATCAGGAAGAATAGCACGCATTACATCTAGACATCCATCTGTTTGGGTGATTTTTCTAAAGAGCTTAAAATTGTCATCACATGTAAATGAACATTAAGGGTCATTGTTTAGCCATTTCTTTTGTTTGTTTGTTTCTTGTTGTTTAGCTATTTTCAAAGAATACACATATAGTTTCTGTAAGCTTCCCTCAAATTAAATGATTTATCAATTTTATTGCAAGCATGGAATTGGGAGCAGCCTTTGGATCATGCAGTTCAGAATGAGCACAAACAGAACTTCCAACCCTACAAAGAAATAATGATTTAAAGGTAACCCATTATGAAAAGTACACTTTTTGCACATTTTTTGTACTTCCATTTGGGTCTCTACTGAAACAGTCCAAGTGTTTTAAAAAAAAAACCAACCATACAGCCATCTTTGGCAAGAACTAAATGTTTTGTTGGTGTCTACAAAAGAACCGTTTCAAAAACCAAAAATGTATAAGATGATCAAATTTGTTTTATTTGAAAACTCAATAACAATTTCTTTCCAACTGCTGCTAAGATAATTACATGTTTATTAAAGTTAAAAATGTTATCTCTAACATTATTTACTGTTAATAATGATTTTGATGCATGGATTAAAGTAAAAAACAGAAGAAGAAGAAATACAGATTCCATTCGGTAGTGGTTTTCAAGGAAATGTGTTTACTGCGCACACAGATATCTATTTTTACTATTCTGCATTTATATAGTGTAACACCAGCAAAGAAAGCTGACATAAAAAGGATTAATTTTCTGGGCTAACTGCTCAGGTAGCCTGCAGTCCACTGCATGCTGCATGCAGTTTACCAACTCTATGCTGGTGTCAGCGTTATCAGTCGTCTAAGAAATGGTAATCCTAAACACTGCTAAAATGCAACTGGACTTCTTCTCTCTTTTATCTTGAACGCGTTTCAACTGTTAAAGTGTTAAAGTGTTAGTAGCTGTAAAACTGCATGAAGCTAAGTCTAGGTGGGGCTGCACAGGTGATTTATTTATCCAGTGTGTCTCTATGTTGTCCTGTGATAGACAGGAAACCTGACCAGGGTGTACCCTGCCTCTCTGCTGGTGATAGGCACCGACAACCCTGTGACCCTGCGGGATCAATGGATGGATTCTAGGCGTTAGAAACGTGAACTGTAAAGCTACTTCCATTGTTAAGTTTTGGTGTTTCTTTCCGAACAACGCTTCTGTCCCTTAGCTCTCTCCAGCCACCTGTCTTCCCTGTTTTAATAAAGACAACGTTTTCTTTGTCTTTGAGATATAAAGGAATCTCTTCTGTTTTTGCCTTTAAAGGACTTTAAAGCGTAGGAATTTACGCACAATTTACCCTGTTCTAAAACTAACTTTACTGTAACGTTCTGGTTTCTGTTCTGGTTTTATTTTTAAGTTATTTTACTCTCCTGCTTTAGGTTCTCTGGTTACTTTGAGTTTTTGTTTTGTCTGGGTTTTTATTTACTGTTAGTTTATCCTGTTTTGTCGTCAGTTTTAGTCTTAGCTTTATCTTCTGTTTTTAGATTTGTACTTTAGAGTGATTTTTTTTTTCTTAGTAAGTTTGGTGTAGTTTCTGTCCACTAGTCCTGTCAGCTTTTTAGCTTTGGTTTCTGGTTTATTTCTTGTTTTGATCCTCTGCACTGATGTCTGGTCTAATTACCCACTCTGCACTCCTGCCTAACTCCACCCCTGTTGCAATCATCTCTGACCGGTCTCACCTGCTTCCTCCTCCATATAAACAGTCGAGACCAGACATCAGTGCCAGGTCGTCTTGTTGAGTTTAGGTGAGTTCTCCTCTTGCAAGTTTTGTTATGTTTTGCCACCTTGTCTCCAGAAATCTGTGCCATCCCGTTCTGTCTGTTCCTGCCTGGTCTGCCCCGAGAATCCGTCCGCTTCTGTGCCGTCTTTTGGATTGACGGTCCTTTTTGTTTTTTTTCCCTGTTTTGCTTTTTGTTAATAAAGATGATCAAACTGAACCTCTGCTGGTCTGGCTAAATTCTGGGTCCGCTTTCTCAGTTCATTACATTTACAAGACATACAAATGTACAGCTGAGCCCAAGCGCATTCATACATGTAGTAGATTTAGACGTAAAGTTATTCTCAACCAAGGGGTTTGCTTCTGGTAAGAAATGACAAAGGCAGGAATCACAAAAAAGCTATTTACATGCACGAATCAAGCGGAGCATTATGGCGAAAGCTGTTTGCTCCACTTGTAAAAGCAAAATCTGTCGAGCTCTATTTGGCATTAAGATATCAATTCTTATTGCCACATTGCTAGACAGGACACTGGAAAAAAAAAAAGAAATGACAAAGGCATCTCCTGAAAAAAGAATAGGAAAATTTACTAAGGGTATTGTTTATTTTTTAAGTCCCTGTTTTATGCTGTTTACTATTTGCCTACCAGCTTTTTGTATGTCTTTAATTCTGGGCTCAACTGTTGGTGTAATTAGGTTTAACTTTTCTACTTTTCATAAAAAGGGGTCGTCTCAAAAGTCTAAGCTAAATTTGAATTGATCAGCTAAGCACAATAACATTCTGCTGCTGAAAATGGTTGGGATGGATGGATACATAAGAGCCCAGACCTTCATTCCACTAAAGTGTTGTAGGAAGCAAGCACCAGAGCAGACCCCCATCTATGTAGACCTGTTTGGCTGCAGATGCAGATTAGATCATCCATGATGGCTTCTAACATGCTGCTGTGCAAAACTAGGCCTATATTTAATAATGCTGAACATCTGTCCGCATTCCTCGGTTGTCTGTTGGTGCTTCATTCCAGGAGCAGTGGGAGAAGCAGATGGAGGCAGCTACAACATCTGGAACAGTATCAGTTTCCACTGGTTCTGCTGCACTGCTGTTTCACTAAGATCCTCAATCCCCTGTTGTTTCTTTCTTCCCCCACATCTAATTGTGTAATACCCCCCTTTTACATCTATATTTTTGAACTCTTATCAACATAGTTGTTTGACCCTGTAAGGGTGAAAAGTGTTGGGCTGTCTCTGTATTTTCAGAACCTAATCCAGAAGCTGTGGAGGAGGCTTTGTGGACACAAAGCTTTGGTCTCATTCCAGGGGTATTTCTGCTGCAGGCTGACCGGAGCCAACATCATCTGGGATTCAGGCAGAAACCACTGGTGTGACCCAGCCCAGGGGTGGAATGCTGGAAAGGAGCAAATGACCCTTTTCAGGAAAAAAAAAAAGTCCAATATTCAGGGAAACCTCCAAAAACAACCAGTCTGCATTTGCAGCTGATAAACTGATAGATAAAAACAAACAGATTTAAATTAGTGTGAAGAGTTCCTGTCCCCCTCAAAGGTTACTTCCATTTAGTCCGTTAAATCATGGATTGACTGAATTATCACACTTTCTGAACAATCTCATTGGCTACACCCAGGTCTGCTTTGCTGCCAGACCTGTATAATCAAAATATAGTGTTATTAAGTTATTAATGTATAATAACTGAAACAGAACCTGTCTGACAAGACGATCCTAAAAAGCATCGTATCATACCTCAGAGTAAAGGCATTCATAACACTGATCAGAAAAAAAGCCATTGATATCAGTCTGGGAAGGCTTACAAAGCCACTTCTGAGAATTTGGGACTCCAACAAACCACACTGTGAGCAAGCAACTTAAAATACATGGTACCTTCCCAGGATTGACATCACTCTCTAAATGCCTCAAAAAGTGCATCAACAGCTCATCCATGGGTAAAAAAACAAAAAAGACTTACTATAGTATGAACAAATAGGCAAAATAGGGCATTCCTTGAGAGGTCAAAGGTCACAACCCCTGCTGACCAAAAGCTGCAGAAAGGCCCATCTCACAGTTGCCAGAGAAAAAATCTTGTGGATCCCCAAAACTGTTTGAATAAATGTTCTGGGGACTAAAAAGAAAAACAAAATTTGGACGGACGTTTTGGAAGGTGCACATCCCGTTACATCTAGATTGAAGCTTGCACAGCATCACAGAAAATGAACTTCGTTGTTATGGTCAAACAGCGTAAAAGTAGTGTAATGATCTGTGTCTGCTTTGCTTCTTGAGGGCTTGAATGGCTTGAAGTGAAGGGTGGAACCATTGTCACTGCTCTCTGGCAGAAATATCCGGACATCAGGTTGCCAAGTGTGATTGGGTTTTAAAGTTGGACAATCCCAACCACGGCAAAAAAACAATAATAACAAAATTAAGGTTTTGGAGTGACATAAATCAATGCAACGGCATGGCCTTTAATAGGCCGTTTATGCTTGAAGCCCTCCTGCCTGGCTGATTTTAAATGGATGCAAATTTCTCCGCAGTCCTGTAAGAGGATCGTTGTTTGTCGCAAACACTTGAAGGCAGAGCCAGTTAAGTGTAAATTCACATTGGGCCAGGTTGGTTAAAATTGCTCTTTCCCTTAGTAAATTAATCAATTGAAAACTGTGTTCTGTATTGACTCAGGTTATCTTGTCTGACCATAACCTGACAGAATCAAGTATGACAAAGAAAGCTAGAAATGGTGTCAGCCTGCGAGGAGCCAAATACTTTTCCTTGGCACTGTAAAGATGTGCAGCTGCTTAATTCCGGTAAACATAAAACACTAGATTTAATCTGAGTATATATGAGAAAAGGACACTTGAAGGCATATGCCCACTAAGGGTGTTACGTTCCGCGGTGGAAATCCAAGGCGAACGCAGAAAGAGAAACAGTCATTTTGAATAGCAGCTGCAGTGCGGTGGCACTGTGGTGACAGGTCTGAGATTGGAATATGAGCGGCTAATCCTGCCAGGTGTACTGAAACACTGTGCCTTTCCGAAGAGCATGGCAAACTTAGTTGAGGACAGCGAGTTAATTGAAGTGTCACTCTACTCTCCATTTGAATGACATCTAGTTCAAATGAAAATCCCAGTTCACTCCTCTCACACTTCCCAACTCTGCATAAATCTCTCTTTGGAGGTCACTGACTCCGAAAACAGCAGCCGGTCACTTAGTTCACACCAATATCTTCGTCACACTCGGGTATAAAGAGGTGGCTGGGCTTTATCTGCAGCCGGTGGGACTGACTGACACGCATATTAGCTCCCTTCTCTCCCAAGGCTCCCAAAACACATCATATTTCCTATAACTTTCATTTTCTCTATTCAGATTGCAGCCACATTGAGGCGCCTCGGTTGCATACTAATTGCAGGATGCTCACCTCTGAGAACAAGCGAGACATCTACGCAGAGAACAATTTCTTCGCCGTCTCTGTCACAATAAAGTGCGCGATCTGAGACAGGCTGTCGGGATTGCAGGGATCTGCCGTCATCCGTGGAGAACTGCCGAGGATCAAAACATGGACAAAATGTGATTGTTTGGGGACAGAAACTCCGCATGGTAATGTAAACACCGAATTTCTTCATCTGCGAACCACATCGAGCAGCTTTTGCTCCTCTCTACCTCTGATGATATTCTGAATCCCCTGCTGTTTCTGTCTTTTAACTCTACAACAGCCCTCTTTTGATTTTGCTCGCTAGTTAAATGACAAGACCAGGCCCCCTCGCTTTCTACCCCGATGGACATCAGAGGATATTTCTGCTGCCGCTCGTCCTGTTTGCCCAGGAGAAAAGATGATCACAAGTAGTACAAAATGTCTAAGTCACATGTGAAATATTGCACATTGGGTCTCTGCGCGCGTTTAAAGTACATTCTCTGGTCAAGTGACACACTCTGATGAGAGGCAGAGCAAGTCTGAGTTCGCAAAATCAAATGCGTAAGATTAATCAAACTCCTGCAAAATAAGAATGGATGGCGCGATGGCCATTTCAGTGCTTTGTCATTTTATACTTTACTGTGTAATGATACCGGTGAACACCCAAGGAGCTGGCGTTGAGATTGTGGACTCATACCGTATAAATCCCAGCGTGTTCATTGAACAGTACGATGCAAAAAGGGAATTCAAAGTAAGAAAAATCTTCCTGAAATTTGTGTATTTGTCCTTGATTTGAGCAGGTAAATAAGACTATTTGCCAATGGAATGAGATTTTTGCACTTAAAATAAGAACAATTCATCTCCATCATCTTATTTCAAGTGCAGGATTTCTAATTATCTTATTTTAGGGGTACTCGTTCAAATACTCATTCAATTGGCAAATGGTCTTAGTTATCTGCTCAAATCAAAGAAAAATATACCCATTTCAAGAAATTTTTACTTACTTTTAGTTCCCTTTTTCCAGTGTAAACCGTACAGGATTGGAACAACGCTGATGCCCTTGTAATTCAATTCAATTCAATTCAATTCAATTCAATTCAATTCAATTCAACTTTATTTATATAGCACCAATTCATGAAACATGTCATCTCGAGGCACTTTACAAAGTTAAAATCAATCATATTATACAGATTTGGTCAAAAACGTCCTATATAAGGGAACCAATCAATTGCTTCAAAGTCCCGACAAGCAGCATTCACTCCTGAAGAAGCATAGAGCCACAGGGAGAGTCGTCTGCATTGTCCATGGCTTTGCAGCAATCCCTCATACTGAGTAAGCATGAAGCGACAGTGGAAAGAAAAACCTCCAGCAGAACCGGGCTCAGTATGAACGGTCAGCTGCCTCGACCGACTGGAGGTTAGAGAAGACAGAGCTGAGACACAAGACCTTTTGGAGTGCAGGGGGCGCTCATGAAGAGCGCTTTTGACTCTTTGGTGTACTTTCCTGGAGCAGCAGCTCATCTACGGCTGAGAGTGTAACGTAGCTGACAGGCGGGGAACCCGATATACAAACCTGACACGGTGTTGCGTTTAAAAGTTTTATTAATTAAAAAAAAATGCTTCAGACAGGAAGAATGGTTCAGGCAGGCGCTGAAGGGGTCAGCCTGAACCATTCTTCCATTGCACCATGATCCTGTCTGAAGGTAAAGGTTTGAACAGATGGTGTCGAGGATGTGTGAGGTCTGCAGAGATGCTGGCGCCCCCTTTCCTGACCCTGGACCTGTACGGCTCTCACATGGAGGGAAGATGATCTTTTCTGCAGACGTGATTGTTTGTCGCCTTCCGGTCCTGACCTCTTTTGTGACTGCGACAGACCGCAGCGACGGATGCGCACAGGATAGACTCAATAATGGCAGAGTAGAAGACGACCAGCTGCTCCTGTGGTGGGTTGTACTTCCTTGAGTTGCTGCAGGAAATGTAACCTCTGCTGGTTCTTCTCCTGGACAGCATCTATGTGTGAGGACCACCTCAGGTCCCTGGAAAAAGGTGGAACAAAGGAATCTGAAGAGCTCCACAGTAGACGGCGTTTTTGTTTGAGGGCAGTGAGACTGTGGGAGCAGTCCACCGTTATCACTTCAGCAAATTTAGGCCGATGCAGATGCAGGGTAATTTTTGTGGAACCATGGTATGTAAGTCTTTTATGATCTTTGTTGTGTTTATTTTTTTTATTATGTCTACGTGGACTTTGAGTCTGTTCAATAAATAAATGAATTAGCTGTGAAGCTGTTTATTAGCTTATCATTGTAACTTCTTTCCTAAGTCAGTTTGTTCCTCCCTTGCCTACGCAGGGCACTGTCTGCACAATCCATCATCTGAAAATGAAAATATTTGCAATTACAAATCCACAGAGTCAGAATAAACGTGATGAAGAGCATTAATCAAAGACGCAACTGAGGTGGTCAAACTTACTTTGCAGGGGTTCCAAAGATCTGTAGTCTGGGTGTGAGGACGGGATTAAAATCTAGGTTTTAGGAAGGACAGGGTGTTGAAGTAAAACAATAATAAGTCCTATTTATAGTTTGCCACAACCCACATAGATCACTTAGGAAGTATGTAAAAGTGTGTACACCGGTCAGAAGAGACCAAATGTTAACGTTTTGTACTTGATGCAAAGGGTTGTGTTTTAGAAAATGTACACAGCACATCACCCTGAAAATACAGTCACCTCTGTTTACCATGGGGGGGGGGGGGGGGTGGCAGCATCATGCTTTGGGGATGTTTTTCTTCAACAGAAAGTTGCTGCTCGAACAAGCTCAAAGAGGACTGGCGCTTCACTTTATCCGTTTTCTGTACTTCTGAGCTCCTACCATGGGTAAGTACACTGCTTACTGAAATGTTTCACTGTATTGAGCCGTGTGTTTCCAGGACGAACCTGTACGGGGACAAACATAGCGGGAAATTGTGTACCGCTTACCTTGCGGTTCAGAGATTTTATTTAGTCTTTTCCACAAAGCAAATGTGTTTTACTTTGTCATCGCCTCTCTCTTCCTGTCTGACTCATGACATTCTCATCAAATTGCTGCATAGTTCTGACCAAGATGGGGTCTATCTTGGTTGCAGACACAGTTGTGTAGAACTGCAACCGATCTGCCTGGCCTCATTCACTTACACCAGATTTTACTGCTATGACTTCATATGATCAGTTTTTCCGTCCGATTGGACGCTAATTCAAAGTCCCCTGAAGCAACTGTTGAACCGCGTTGTCTGTCCATTTAAACATTTGAGTCCCATCGACTAATAGTTAATTTAGTGGTGGTGCCTTTTTACGCATTGTGTCTGTGTGCATGCACATATTTTGAGTTTCAAAGAACATATCACCTAGTGGTGTGGGAGGGAAATGACACAATTTTTATCGTTTTTACTTGTGTGTTGTGAATGGATATCCCAATTAAAACAGTGTTATTTAGAAACAAATAAACAAACATAAAACAATACCATCTTTAATGGATTGTTGTCGTGTGCACAGCGCCTTAGATTGAGCACCAAAAACCTCCACATATCTTTGTTTAACCGGAAAAGTGGAAGAATAGCCAGGTTTTTTAAGAGCAAAAGTGAATGGCACGCAGGCTATTGCTTTGACACAGATGTCGGGCAGGTGCAAATTGTCAGGGTCATGAAGTATGAATATTAATATAAAGTAGAGAAACTGAATTATTATGCTAAAAACCCTGCTGTCCTTCTGGCTCAAGCAGATTTATGCAGCATAATATGGAGTGATATGCAGAATACTGTCAATTAGCCAATCCCCTTTGTGATTAAAAATCTCCACGAAGACCAGAGTTAGTAAAAGAAACCAGATTGCATGTTACAGTGTTTTTAAAAATACCTCCTGGATATATATAAAAATACCTCCTGGATATATATATATATATATATATATATATATATATATATATATATATATATATATATATATATATATATATATATATATATATATATATCCATCCATCCATTTTGAGGGATTAACCCCGCTTAATCCCTCATGGGTTCGCGGGGGGTGCTGGTGCCTATCTCCAGAGTTCACTGGGCGAGAGGCGGGGTACATCCTGGACAGGTCGCCAGTCTGTCACAGGACAACACAGAGACAGACAGGACAAACAACCATTCACACACTCACACCTAAGGACAATTTAAAGAAGCCTGTTAACCTAACAGTCATGTTTTTGGACTGTGAGAGGAAGCCGGAGTACCCGGAGAGGACCCACGCATGCACAGGGAGAACATGCAAACTCCATGCAGAAAGACCCAGGGTTGAATTTGAACCCAGAACGTTCTTGCTGCAAGTCAACAGCGCTACCCACTGCTCCACTGTGTAGCCATATATATCTCCAGGTATCTCCAGGTACCCCGAGGGCTCCAATGACCATAGGTACTACTGTTGTCTTCACCTTCCAGGCTCTTATCAGTTCTTCCCCGAGCCCTTGGCATTTCTCCAGTTTCTCCATAATTCAGGATGGCCACATTGATCACAATGGGTGTCTTCTGCTGCTTACCAATGATCACAATGTGCGGGTGGTTGGCCATTACCATTTTGTCTGTTTGTATCTGAAAGTCCTACAGCATCTTTGCTCTGTCATGTGTGTTTGTATATATATATATATATATATATATATATATATATATATATATATATATATATATATATATATATATATATATATATATATATACAAACACATGTATATGGATGGCCATCACGCCATCCATTCAAACACACGTATATACAAACACGGCATATATATATACATATATATATATATATATATATATATATATATATATATATATATATATATATATATATATATATATATATATATATATATATATATACACACACACACACCATGTTCGTGTTTGTATTTGTCCTTGCAGCTGTGTGAGAACATATTTGTCCTATATTACCACTAAAGTGAGGACTTTGATGTAGAGTGAGGACCTTTTGTTGGTAAGGTTTAGGTCTAAGGTGAGAATTGAGTTTAAATTAAGTTTGAGGTTAAGTATGCACCGGAATGGGGCATAGAAAGGTTTGAAAAGGACTGAAAATCAATGGAAGTCAATGGGAGTCAACATATGGTCCTTATGACATATATCAAGTTGAGTGTGTGTTTTAGTGTGTGCGTGCGTGTGTGTGTGTGTGTGTGTGTGTGTGTGTGTGTGTGTGTGTGTGTGTGTGTGTGTGTTTGCGGAGAGAGAGAAAAAGAGTGGCTACAGGGTCTGACAATGAAAAGTCTACCTCAAATGGATAGAGGGTAAAAACTGGCCTTCAATAAGCAGCTTGGGCCCATGCCATGAGGGCCACATGCTTCCCTGCAGATGCAGCACTTAGAAAAAAAAAAGAAGATACATCTGGAACCGTAATTGTCACTGTGTAAGTTCATATGTGTGTGTTTGTGTGTGTGTGTGTGTGTGTGTGCTTGGACACAAACACGCCTCATGGATCTTGGTGCTCCTTCCTACAAGGATTAAAACATTCATCTAATCTCTGGTGGCCCAATTGGAGAGAGAAAATCCAATCCCTTCTCTGCAAACTGTGATCCTTAGCGCACAGAGGAGCCAGTGGTCTCCATAGAACCTGACTGCATGAAGATCTTTCCCTCCACAGCAGTCAGCAATGGATTTATCGAGAGGAGGAATTTGCTCAAAGTTTTATGTTATTTCTTACAATTGCTACGCTCTGGAAAAGGTTTTCGTAGGTCTTTGTCTGAAGCCAGCCGTCCATAATCACTGTAAAAACAAAACATACCTTCCTTCAGTTTGCAGGTTTTACACATCCAGCCTGGTTCCAGGTATGATGTTCTAAAATCGTTTAAACCCAACCTTGAGTGTGCAAAACCCACACAACATATTCCGCACTTTCATTTTGCCGCACAAAAACAAAGCCAGAATAGCAATCAACACACTTCAATCATTGAGTCAATAGCTTATAGAGCAACCTTTAGCTCGCAGCAGTAACTTCTTTTCTGCATAGCTGTCTTAAGAGCCCTCAGCTGCATTTTGTTCAAGTAGAGGTCTGGACTTTGTAGATTCCTTCGTAGATATGTTGCTCTGTTTGCAGCAGACGTTCAGATGAGTCAGGGGCTGCCTCATTGACTTTAACTGGTTCCGAAACTGTTGTTGCAAGTCCACAAATACGTCCAAATTATCACCCATCCATCACCATGCTTGGCAGTTCATATGATGTTATTTTGGCAGTAATGCCTTTTATGTGTTTTTTTTAAATCAAATATCAATGGGCTTCATGGCTAATCATCTATTGTTTCCTGCAGTGTCTCTTAGGATGGCTTGTTTGGGAGAATTTCTGGGACAAAGAATAGCTACTGACTTAAATGTTTCCCCTAATGTTTTTTTTTTTTTCTCAAATGGAGAAATTAGTGATGGTCTTATGACGTTTTACAGATCTGCTTCTCTAAGAACACTGCTGATGCCTTAACATATTGGCATTGTGTTAAAAGGAACCAGTGTGGTCCAGACCGGCAAACAGCTAAAACTGTTTTTGTAGAGGAGCTCAAACTGCTGATCAGACAATCAACGGGATTTCATAAGCAGAACCTGACTTTAGGTAGAAGTAATATGGATGAATTCAGATTTTTTATGCTTCTCCATCCTTTGTGTTTTGGAAAATGTGAACTCTGTGGGATTTTGTGCACTTGAGGTACAGATTTGGATAATTTCAGAACCTTTAAAGGGGACATATGTTTTTTAATACATTCCTTTTCACATTTAAATCATTCAGTTGTGGTCTATATAAAGTGAAACGGCAAGGCTTTGGTCTAAATTCCTCGTAATTGTTGCCCCACAGCCCCTCTTTCACCCCTGTTACTGTGGGGGAAAATACATAACCATTTGCAGCTTCGGCATCTTTGAGTTTGGACAACAAAATCGCAACGAAAATCGTAAAGATGCCGAATACGTAAAATTGGTAAGTTGGAAAGCCATTACCTTAGCAGCTCTGCAGCAATTGTTGTGACATAATTGTTCAAAAAACATAATAGAGAATAGAGAAAACAGAATGGCTTGGAAAATTATCCAAACAGAATATCAGTTTAAGTTATTACGCAGCACCTGGACAGACTACATTCAAATTTTCAGCCTTTTTAGAGACTCCAAGTGCACAACAAAATATGATTGAGGGCTAAAACTAGTGGATATTGCATGATATGTCCTCTTTAAAGGATGGAATATTTTATGTTCTGATAAGTTTAAAGGTTTTAAAAAAGTTCTGTTAACAATTCCATGAAGAATTTTATTTTAAATTTGGAACCAAAATATTTTCTTGGTTTAACATAAAGGCAATAAATTGCAGAATTCTTCAAAATTAGAATCGGTGTGGAAAATATCCAAAATACTCAAACGAGGTAGTCTAGTTGAAACGGCTATAAATCCTTAATGGTTTCTTCTATTTCAACAGACATATCTCAGTTTGCCACTTAAAGCTCTGTCATTTCTTTGATCAAAAACCTAAGCATCATGATAAAGAAGTTTAATATGTAGTTTCACAAAATTCAGGTTAAAGTTTAATCGTCCACACTTTTGTAGACGTCTGTAAAACATTTTATGAAATCGAGCAAGTTCTCGCCAGATCAAAGACAGATCAAATAAAATGCAGCAAATCAACATTAGGACTCAATCACATTTGCTCTTACTGATAATTAGTCTGAGTTAAAAATAACATTCCCGTCAGAAAAGGTTAAATTGGATTTTGATCAGACTAAATTGGACTGTCCTGAATTGAACAATGTGGCTACATATTAGCTTAAACAGGTTTCTTTTTCTGGTAAAACACTCTAAGATGACGTTTGCTGTGATCTAGAAAAACTGCGGTGTTTCTAGGGGCTGCAATAATACAAGCCTCATAAATGTTAAACAGATCGACATAATAAGTGTGGAAAAAAAGATGTTAGACCAAGGTAGGCGAAGTCGTAAAAAACACGATGTAATCTCAAACTAATGACTAGTAGTCAGATGTAGAAAACAAAAATAAAAATGCACATATTTATTGTTATTCGTCTTCCTTAAACACACCTGTAACTGGCCAATGAGATTTTTTTTTTTTTCTGACAGAAAATTTTGCCAATACACAAATCTGACGATGCAACCGGTCATCTTGAGAATGAAACAAACAGAAGTTGAGAAAACCTCAGGGCTGAGCTGCATTACAGAAATTTTGTTTACCTGGTTTAAATTCATGAGCTAAACAATGATAACTTGTGTCAGATGTGATTTCCTGTCTGTCAGAAGAGGATAGGAAATATGGAAATGAAGATCCAACACGGTCTGGCGCGGTATAATGCACAAAGATACACATTCATCTACAGTTTGCAATCATGCAAACAGTCAGAAATGATGTTTGTTGTTGGATGCAGTGGGAGAAGTGCTCATTCATTCCCGCAGAGCCTTCTGAATTGAAGTGAAATTAGGAGAACTTGTGCGAGAGGGCTGGGAGAGGAAGATTGAATAAATCTGACCTGGCTTTGATTGAATCCTGCACACACAGAGGCCACATACACCTGGATGCCTCTGTTCATCTGATTTCACATATTACTCTTGAATATTAAACATCCAAAGATTGTCAAGCTCTGTGCAGCGTTTTTGAGATGAGGTGGCTTCCGATGCAGCTCTCTTTTTTTCTTTTCTTTTGCTCATTTACGAATGCATCTGTTTTGGTCTGAGCACAAAGAGAGAAGAGTTTGACCAGGAATGTGTGTGCAGCCACACAGGCACAAAAAACAAGAAAGAGTATTTGGTGGTAAAGTTGTCTAATCAGAAAGAAACGCCTCCCTTCAGGCTAGTCATTTCATTTCAAGTGGAGATAAGTGAAAAAAAAATACTTTCACTAGGGTGCATCCAAATGCTTTGATATTTCCTTTTCTTAAGGCAGCTCAACAGATACATTTCAAAACTATATTTGATTTACCATTAATCATTTCTGATACATGCCACACTACATGTTTTGCCTATATCTCTGTTTTTAAGAGACAGAAACATTGCTTTTATCCCTTTTATCTAATGTTTTTTTACTTATTTATTTTATTTATTTATTTTTGGAGCATGAAAAGTTGGTCTTTCTCCACCATCTGTTACTACATTTGTCAATCCATTTTGTTTGCAGCCATTCTTCAAATATTGTTGATTTTAAATGTTCTTTCTCGCTGCCACTAAATACATGCAGCGCATGTCGGAAGAGCGCAAACTTGCTTTACATGTGAGTGCTGTAATAAGAGAATAAATACAGCTTTTATTCTAATGCTGAACAAACAATAATATTAAGGGAATGTTGTGAATATGTGAGTCATTTGAAAGCAGTTATGTTATAAAACATTATTTCAAGTTTTGAGCATCTCACAGAGCTCTGTTCAGTTAATTCATGAAAAAGTAAAGTGCGGCACAACTGCAAAGCGTATAAGTCATGGCTACCATAGCTCCATCTGGACTGACGGGCCAGAAAGAAGAAAATGAATCTAAAATTCATTATAATATGTTATACATATTATACAATTCTGTATAATATGATTGAACTTGACTTTGTAAAGTGCCTTGAGATGACATGTTTCATGATTTGGCGCTACATAAATAAAATTGAATTGAATTGAATTGAATTGAAATTCAGCCAATGGTGACTCTGAGGGTACGGCAGACATCCACGGCAATAAGACGTTCGGATTTCAGTTTGTCACAAGCCAATTAACGGTTATAGCAAACATCAGATCCTACCTAACGTGAAACTGTTGGCCTACATGCAAAACAATCTGTGCCGAAGACACTGCAAGTCACCCAAAACAAGCTATGTCCACAGTGAAACATGGGGGTGGCAGCATCGTGCTATGGTAGTCTTTTCTTCCCATCTTCCCTTCGACTGGATCAGTCGATTGGGCTGTGTGTATACATATATATATATATATATATATATATATATATATATATATATATATATACACCGGTACATGCTTTTTCAATACTTAAGCGACTTTAATCAGCTCTAGATTGCAATATTTACTATGTAGGCACTTTTAAGATGGACAAAGGCATTCTAAATAATATTTAGTATTTTTCAAACTCAATTTAGAGATGGGAAGCCACGACTGTAAGCTAGCTTCAGCTTTGTCATTTTTCCAACATACCTTTTTCACTTAAACCACGTAGCATTTCTTAATATGGCCGTGAAACAACCTATGTGTTGCTATTCTCCATTTCAGAGGACAGTGGACCATCAACAATTCAGCCCTGCCAGCAAGGCGGTGTAGGAGATGCCGATGACCATCTCCAAAGTACTGCCATCGTTTCACTTTCTGAAATGCAAGGATTGACATAATTATAACTCATTAGATTGTCCCTGCAGCATAAAGTTGAACAACAGGTTCTGCAGCAGATGATATTCCCTCGTCTCATCCTCCACTGAGTCGGCTTTTATTTGACAAACGCATCCAAAAGAGCTTAAATCGACTGTAGCAGCGCGCCCCCCAACAAACTTTGAGCTACCTGCCTGCCAAGCATCCAAATTCATGTACAGGGTGAATTACTGTCATTACCTACTGCTCTCTGCATCAGTAAAACTGTCAATAATCTAATAATGTTACTCCACAGCAGCTTAATTTCCATGAGTCTTTTACTCTGTGACTTTTAAATAAGACATAAATGTACTTTGTGTCACAGAAAAGCACCTCTTGAAAGCTTTTGATGCATGTCTAACGCAATTTCAAAAATGGCATACGCACACTCATCTAAAATGTGTGTTCACATGTGTCTGTACTATAAATAGGATGATCTATCACGAAAAAAAGGTCAGGACACCTCATTTCCACAGGATGCAGTTGCCACAGAAATGCCGCAGTGCATCTCGAGAGCACTGCGGTGGTTTGAAGCTTCCCTCTGGTTTAAAAAAAAAATTCCACCAGTAAAATCAAATCCTTTCAAATGTTTTAAATACTATTCATGTCTTTTGATGGTTGGCTCATTCCCCTTCTCAACTTAGATCATCAGAGCTGCACAATTTTGAGGGCTATTTCATTCCAGGTCTTTATAGCCAGGGCTGTAGAGATGTCCTTTAGATAGCTACAGAAGTCTTATTGGATTCACATTAGACATGATGGCCAGGTATGTTGCTTTCCTTCCATCTTCCTTCTGGCTGTGCGCTTTGGATTATCCATCAAGGTGGAATATTCCTCCTCTGACACCCTTCTAGAAGTTGCGAGTCATCTTGTCAGCCAGTATTTTGACAGATCCACAGACACGGTGTCATCTATAAATGTCATCTCCTCAACACAAGCTGCACACATGCCTCACTGTCAGGCCGGCACATTTACTGTAGCGGTCCTGGCTCAGCTCATGCAAAAAAGAAGAAGAAGAAGAAAGAAAAAAAGCCAGACCCACACAGTCTCTTTTCTTTTTTGAGGGAACATCTTGGGCTCAAATTTTATACAAGTACCAAAGCGTGTTTCCTTCAGATATTTTTTGATGATTCATAAAACAAAGGCCAACACATGAATTTGGGGAAAGAAGGTGCTGCCAAAATCAAGCTCTTACACCGTCTTTCCACAAATATAACCTCCCCACCCCCCTCCCCTTGTGATAAAATTGTTTGACAAGCCTTAAAATAAATCCATCGTTTACCGCAGCAGCAGAATCACACACACTGACAATGTGAGAGATGCCTTTTAACTTTTAAATGCGATCAACTTCATCCAATGGAGGAGCTTTTACCGCAACACTATTCTTCTTAGCAAAGGCATTGCTGCCATAGTTATCGGTGCTGTTATTGCTTTGTACAGCCCTGTTGTTTGTTCCAACAGGACAGTATTGAGTCATTTCCTTCTTTAACATGCCATCAGGTTGGAGCACAAAGACCAAGAAGTGACCATTCCTGGTCTTTGTGCATTGAACATTCCTTCCCGCCACGGGTCATCAACATGGTGCCCGTGGGTCCGTTGCTCTACTTTTGCAATCACACTTGCCTTTATATAGATTTAAAAAAGACAATATCAAAAAAAAAAAAAAAGCAAAATGGGATTGCAAATATGTTTATTGGCGAACTCTTCTAGTTCAAAGGTCAGTGCTGGTGGCCCTTCATGTGACACAGTACTACTTTATACAATCTCTTTAGATAATCATAATTCCTATGTTCTGTTTTATCCTCTCCTTTCCTTTTTCAGCTCACCCAACATGCTTCATGCAGGATGGAGTTTTTTTTTTTTTGACTGAGGCAGCAATTAAAGATGGCAGTCTTGTGCCAAGTGAACCAGATTTTGGTTGATTCGGCCATTTCTTCTGGATCATTGAGACTCAAATAGAACACCTTTTGAATTTCTGATTGTTTTTTTTACTGAAATATGCTGGTATTTCAAAGAGTTCATGGCGTCATACATTCTAACAAAGTTTCCAGCACCTTTGGAAGAGAAACAGGCCAGCAGCAGCACAGATCCTCTACTGTACCTAACAGTGGGCACGAGATGCTTTTCCATATTTTAATTTTTTATTTCACACCCGACTGGATTGTTCGTTTCTAAGATTGCATATGGTTCTAGTTCAAATCCAGCAGTGTTTAGCAAACACAACATTTACCTTTGCCATGTACTGCAGAACAGAGAGTTTTTCATTGAATGCCTCCTTAAACCCCCATGGTGTGTTTAGATATTCTGCACTTTTTTAGCTGTATGGTGATAGCTTTGCCTCCTTCACCATGTTCTTGTCTCTGCAGAAAGGCCAAATAAACATGAGTCTTGGTACAGCCTTGTTTGCCTCAGTTCCAGCTGCTTTAAACTGCCCATTTAAAGCTCTACCTTTAGACACGGGCACGTTTAAGTGAGCTGCTTGTAAGTTATGGCCGTTTCTTGACACAAGAAAAAGACGCATCGTTCATGAATGGTGTCTTCTCTTGGCATTCCGATCTTAAAGAGGGCCTAAAAGGCTAACAGATCTCTGGATGACGTCATGTTACTATCCCAGAGGAAAAGAAAGTCATAGTTCAATAAATAAAGGTGTGTTTAGAATCTGAGCAACTTTAAAAAGAAAAACAAAATGTTAACAAAGTGATGGTGATGTCATCACATCAGTGATGGGCCTCAGGGCCTCCTGCTAGGCTGGGGGCCCTGAGAGGACGTGCATTCATAGAGGACATGTTGACAAATGCATCAGCTGTACACATACTAGGGATAACCTTCATATTTTAAAGCTAATTTGATCATCTCTGCTCCTGTTTGAGCTCTTAAAAGATTTTATACAACCTCCTTCGATCTGTAAATTGATCAGAGAGTACTAATTTGTTTTGTTTTTTTACCGTCTCTTGAACTTTCCTCTATGATATCCGGATAAAAAGTCTATGTACATGTGGTTGTCACGTTTGAAATTAATTTCAAATAAGAGTTACCTTTTTAAATATATATTGTAATATTGTGACCTTTTCTTCCCTGTTGCTTCCCTGTGGGGGTTCTTGGGGGATGTCTTGCTGCCAGGGGCTTCAGCCAGTGCCTGGCCACTGAGCTAACCAGGGTCTAGGCTTGGCCTGCGGTGCGCGATGCGGCTGCGATGCTGTGTCTGTGGCTTTGGTTCCCTGCATATAACCTTTTCCCTTTTTGGCCTGGGGACAAATTTCCCTGTGCTTTGCTGTGGACATGCCGCTGTGTTGGTTACACGACCATCCTTTGGGGGTGCGTGTCGTTTGCCTGCCTGGGGCTGCTGCTTCTTTAAGGGGACCAGCGTACCTGCGTTGCGCTGCTCTTAGGCGCTGAGTGTCGAGAGGTTTCTACCCATCTCACATCTTTGCACCAATTCTGGTGATAGATTTGCACGCACATCGATCCCTCACAATGTCTCCACACCACCCATTCGGTTACAGTAATCCAAACGGCTGAAGGTCATAGAAATATAAGTTCCTATTTTATTGATGCGGCCTGTCTACTTTGATGCCAGATGCAGTGTTGATTTCAAGCAATTAGGCTTCCATTTCAGCATATCTCTTTTCTAGAGTAAAACCTCTCGGCAAATAGCTTATCCGTATGGTAAGCCGGAAATGGTGAGACAGAACACATGAAAAAATGACAACTACTCAAAACTATGAACCACAGAAAAAACAAGGAAAATATATATTTTTCTAATGTTTATCACTGCTGAACTCAAGAAAGTTTTGGAGAGTTGCTGTTGTAATCAAAGGTCGAAAAAAAAAGTGCACGTAGTTTATATGGAGTGGTGTATATCTTATAAATAATTGAAAAGAATAATGTGATTGTCTAGGAAAACACAATCTGTCATTCAATTTAATTTATCATTGGCTCAGTATTTAACTGTTGAAAAATATAAAAGGAAGGGTTAGTAGCATTGTGGATAGCTGGGGGACTAAACTGGAAGTGGGCCCCTGCATGAAACGTGGCTCAGGGCCCCATTCAGCCTTAGGCCAGGTCCGAATCCAAGTTTACACTGTTGGTTGTTGACAAGCACTTCTGCTCCATCTTCTTCTATGTCGATGCTATCTGCCATGAAGACAAACATATGATAGTAAAATGGTTAGCATTAACATTTATGATTCATTTTTTGTTTGGTTAAAACATTTTTTAGACATCTAGAGAAATTAGGCAGAGCAGATTTTAAATATTTGACCTAAAATTGAATAGAAAAATCAAACAGCAACTATGTAAGTTTCCTTTTAATATTTCTCTAAGTAAAAACGATTTGATATTTCAATTATTGTTATGCATCTGAGGCTTTGGTACCCATTATATATTTCTCAAAATTACATTTTTGCTAACAGGAATGTGATTTATATTATAACATTCTAAACGGTAGGAAATACGTTTTTTTTTTCACAGGAGGAAAGCAAATATGGATGATTAAAAAAAAGTTATGTGACCGGTTTTGTTATGACACAGCAACATACACTGCTTTATCAATGAGAAAGCAGTGTATGTGTGTGTAGCAATGTGAAATGTAAATTAGAGCAGAAATCAATAACAATAATTGAAGAATATATTAATCATATCCAGTATTTGTACGTAGATAAAGGTGTGGCGTGTTTTGACTGCATGCATATCCTCCCTTTTTGCCAATTTATGTTTTTTTTAAAGGTTTTAAAGATTTTTATTTAGCTGAAAATAATGTAAGTGATGTGTACGCTACAACCTATGGCCTATATAACAGTCTGTGCTTATTTTGCATATTGTGAGCTCTAGTTCTTTGTTTGCTGCTGTGTGAGAACTTAAGTCAAAGCCAACATATCTGGGAAATCTCAATTGAAAGACTAAAAAAAAGCTGTTGGTGTTTAAAAACAGATTTTTAATCATCTAAAAAGGCCTGTTACTAGTAACAACCATTCACAGATATTAGTCCCCCACAGCTGAAAGGAATACTAAGCGGTTGTATAAGACAGCATCTTAAATAGCTGCTACAGAATTGTCATAGTTCATCTTATTTGGCAGGAAAAGTGAGAGAAGATCAAATTACCCGCGACACATATTCGCTGTAGCGACATCACAAGACTCATCTTTAAATGCGTCCTAAAGGGATGTTTTTACAAAAAACAAAGGCACACACAGACAGCTGTTTGGCTCACACATAGCAGCCCCGTGAATGCACACGAACCATTTAGAGAACCGTCAGTTCATCTGAAACCCCTTCCAAGTTATCATATTGCTCAGCCCAAAGGACACCTCTCTTTGAAAGAGGTCCCCGTTCTCAGAGAGACCATTTTATTTGTCCTTTTAATTCTGGCTTGGCGCAGCTGACAAGCGTGATGTCCTTTTGCACGCCCCGGCTGAGGGGTGGGGAGAAAGTGCTGACACGGACACTTGTCCCATGAATTTCAGCCCGAGCGACGGGAATCTGCTGACACCGCCGACTGTGTCAGGAGGAAATCTCAACAAAGAAGTGAAATTAAATGCCGACAACTTCTTCTGCCTGCCCCGGAGTTACACCACCGCTTTAATATTTCATACTTGCTTCCATATCTTCCACATCTATTTATTGTCTGACCTTATGAGAGCGCAGGTTCAAAGAAATAGACAAGATAACAACGTTCTGTCATAGATCCTAACTAAAGATTTTTTTCAATGTTAGGGATAAAAAAAGAACTATATTATTTTCAAAGAATATAAAGTATATTGGATTATTTAGCATGTCAGTCATGCTTTTAATTTCCAGAAGAAATTTACATTCTGAATTGCTCAGAATATCTTGCTTTGCCGTTTGCTAAACATAATTCAAAAATACTTTGATTGCCCTAAATTGTTAAAACTTGAATGTTGGCCAGAAGAAAAGGAACAAATATCCACGTCAATCTCAGAAATTAGGTAATTCAAAAGATACAAAACATTGTAAGCAAGACAGTTACTGATGTTAGCTTAACGAAAAAGAGAAGTCCAAACTTAGTCATTCTTTTTTCAGTTAAATTACACCATCCTTCAAACTTTGCACTATAGGATACTGTTTTTTTAAACGAGAAAATATTATACTTGAGGAGTCTGTATACAATGCCTTTAAGCATAATTTTTGTATCAGAAAACATCCCGCATCATTCCAGGTCCTCTTTGGAACCGGCCCAGCGAGCTGAATGACCTCCGACCCATGGCACTCCCTTCAAACCTGATTAGGATTAGTGGCTCTTCTTCGGACTCCTCAGCCTCCAGGTGCAACATGATCAGGACAGTCTGCAGTTTGCACACCTGGCAGGTGTTGGTGCCACCATGCTATCTTTCACCTGCTACACAGAGCCCCATGTGCAACGTGATGAGGGACATAGCACAGTGAAGATTTCCTGGACCTCTCCAGCATCTTTAATACTATCCAGCCTCTTATTCATGACAAATTTAACAAGATTCAACTGGACGCCTGTCTGGATGCTTAAATACGTATGTATGTCTATTTTACTCCTTATTTACACATACATTGTTATTTTTAACTTGCTATTTGTTTGCTGCTGGATTTTAGATTTTCCATAAAGATTTCTCACAAGGGCTCAATAAAGTTTTTGTCTGTTTCCTTGTGATTGACTTCAGACTGACATTGTACATTTGCCACCTCTTTAGACTGACAGGGTCTCGAATCAGACAAAACAGATAGGCCAAAATTCAGCCAGACACAGTGTTGTGCTTTAAAGTGTTCCATTGATGAAAAACCAGAAAACCTGGGGCAGGCGGGGAACACCTCTGCTGGAGTGAGCAAAGGCCTGGCGATGCTGCAAGCAAGCTGCTCACAACAGGACATGATTGGCAGGATGAGAGATAAATGCAGGCTACCAGAGGCTTGGATCAGATCCATAGGACAGGCTTGGGTCATACATGTAAGGAGAGACAGGACAGACAGATCAAAAGGGCTAGGCAAGGCTTGTAGTCGTGAGAAGGAAGCAGCAGATGTTCGAAAAGCACCAAGCAAAGAAGAAATAACCCAGAGAACGGAGTCGAGATCGAAAACATGAAATCAGGCAAGGAAAACATTGGACAGCTACAGGCACAAGACTTTCAGTAATCTGGGACTCCCACTCTCCTGAAGTCTGGCATATGAAGGCAGCTGAACAGGTGAAGTAGATGATCTTGATTGCGCTACCAAGGGAGGAAGCTCACAGGTGCATCCGATGATAGTAATTGCAGAAGCACAGGAAGAGTGTGGCAGCAAGCAGACTGGCCAGACATGACAGCATGTTGGCCACCTCTTCAAAATAGGAAAGACTAGATAACATGCCGTTCAATTTAGACAAATGTTAGTAGATGTCATTAACTTAAGTATTCCGTTAAGCAAAGGTGAGGGTAAATCTATTATTCAAAATAAAATCAGTAAGGTTTGGCAGGAGCAATGGGATAGTAATGACACTGGTAGAGATTTATATAAAATTCAAAAGACTGTGGGGGGTAATAGTTGTATGAATGGAAGGAGGAAGGAAGAGGTAGTCATATCTCGACTTAGAATTGGTCACACTGGACTTAATAGGTCTCTTTTTAGAATAGGGAAACATGAAACAGGCACTTGTAATTACTGTAATCATATGGAAACAGTGGAACATGTATTAGTTGAGTGTAATAAGTATTCAGAGGAACGTCAGCATTTAAAGTCAGTACTAAATAGAGAGAAGATAGGATTTTCGATCATAAATCTTTTAGGAAATAAATCTAATTTAGTTAGAATTCAATTAATTCGATTTTTAAAAAACACTGGGTTATTTAATCGTATTTAGAGTGTGTATGGATACTAATTTGCGCATTCTAGTATACCATTGAGGTATGTATTATTAATTCTAATTTCCCTCTGGGATCATTGAAGACCACACTCCAGTCTGGTAGGTGGCGGTAAATGCACCTTGAGTTAGTTGCCATCCGCCAATAAATAACAAAAGAAGAAGAAGAAGAAGACAAATGTTAGTTAATTTTCTTCTGTATATCAATTTTATTTTATGTATTTTTTGCTATGCTAGCCACATGCTTCAGTGTTTCTATTAGGATTTTATGTGATAGAATAATTCTTTACAGTTTTCAGCAGAAAGAAAAGGATACATCCTGGAAGGTAAGCCTCTCTCCAAGTCTCAAGTGGTTTGCAGCCATAAGATATTTTGTTCAATGATTGCTTATTATCATTATTTGCTGTTTCGGAGCTTGACCAAAAACTCAGGAGCAGCATGATAAATTGAAGGGTTTTATGAACAAAAAGGATAAAAACTTTCCATCAGACACAACGAGAACAGGGCAGAAAAAAGGCAGCAGAATGGAGAGAGCATTTCATTTTGTCCAGGAATTTGACGGGAGAATCCAACAATGTGCAACGACAACCAGATCTTAAATACTGAGACAGAGCAGAACAGCAATCAGCTGTGGCAGAAGAAAAGTAGGGAAGCTGAGGGAGAGAGACTAATTAATATGAAATGAGCTGAGCCACAAAGAAATTATCAACAAAGAGGAATATTAACAGAGATGTAATAGAAATAATACTAAATGTACAAAGAACAGAACCCAACAATGAACTAAAAAAAAAACGAAGCACAAAAGCAGATGCTGATATTGGAAGGCCTAAGTAACTGTAAATACTGAAAATGCAAACACAAAAAAAAAATCAAAATCCTAACACTTGAAGAACATGAAACTTATTTAGCTCCCTCTATCTGCCCATGTCAGCTTCCCCGTGTTCCTCGGTCAGATTCTGAATCAGTTGCACTGGATTTTAAGTTGGGGCGTCAGAGTAAAGGGGACTGAATATGAAAGCGTGTCACACTTTTTAAAATGTAAAGCAAATCAGCTTGTGATTTCCACTTCACAATTTTGCATTAATATGTGTGGAGGTCCCTCATAGAAAACTTAACGAAAAAACACTTAAGTTTGTGTTCTGAGAAAAAGAGTTTTTGGGGATATGAATACTGCAACAACAGTTTTCACAAGGGAAAATATTGAGTGAAATGAAAGATGGAAGCAGCAACAGAAATGCAGGTCACAATAATGCCTTGAGTATTGGACTGCATTTTTGGGACTTAACCCTAAGGGATCGTTTTGCCAACCGTATACAGTTGACACACATTTGTTGCAGCATTTTTACATCATCTCCATCATCCAAAAAAAAATAAAAAAATAGACCATATAAGGAGTTTAAGAAAAAGGTAAATTGCTTGAAATCTTAGACTAGATGTTGGATAAAAAAAACCCATACAGGATTATATTTGACCTCAACCCGATGTTTTGTTGTGGTTTACCCCCTCAGGAAGTGGCACACTTTCATTTATTTCTCATGATTGCATGACATCCTTGGTGCAAAGATGTGACCTTGGAGAGACCATCCCATCTTGTTGCACTCACAGACGTGCTTTTTATGTGCCGTGTCTCTCACATGTGAAGGAGTGCGGGAAAAATCATGTATTTAATGAAAAATGCGCTCGAGGTATTTTTAAAATCCTTTCGTTTGTGGTTCCCGACAGATCACAAAGCCAAGAAAAAAAACCTAGAAGTTTAGAGAGGATCTCATCTCACCAAAAAAGCCTCCTGAGGATTGTCGAGATTCTGGTGTAGAGAAACAAATCAGTCTGCAATGAATTCTCTTGAAAGTACAGATAAATCTGTTGGCAAAAAAAACAAACTGCTACTGCTTTGGATGGAGCGGCTATAATTCTGACCAACCAGCATACTGAAGCTTTGGGCTGTTTAATTACACAAAGTGTTTGTCTCAAAGGAAAACCACCAGCTGCCTGAGATATACTCTGTAAACCGACTGTGGAAAAAATACTGTAGTGATATTTAGATACAACTCAAATCAAACATAAATCACTGTAACATGCTGATCTCATTGTCACTTAGCTTAGCAATCATTAAGAACATTTCCTAAGAGAAATGAAATGATGATCATGCTAACGTTAACGCATTAGCTCCAAGAATAGGTGTGATTTAAATTCTGTCCCTTTATAATCACATCAATGATGTGTTTGAGCAGGAAGAGTTTATTGAACCAGGAGGGTGCTGACAATGGGGAACTCATGTGCGATAATAAATGCAGGCAATAAGAAAGTCATTTGGAAATTTGCAGCTGGGATAGGATTAGAATTAGGTAGGACTATTTGATGATTTTAAACATGCCAAGTAAAGAAATAAACAAGTGTATCAGTAAAATAAAATAATCAAAATTTGTGATGATTCAAATAAACAAACCCAATGTTTGTCCAAAATGGACCAAAAAGAAGTATAAACATATTAAACCCCACCACAGTGCCAATATGTCTTCAAATACACCTTGCAGTCTTTTGGAACCCATAAAATCCTTATAGGCATCAGTATATGTAAAATCATAAATGCATTTTTCTTGGTTCAAATCCATGTTCTCGACCCAGTCCTCTGATGCAGCCACCTGCAGTGCGTTACTGTACAGATGGAGCTTAATCCCCAATAAAGAGCACTGTTTGTAGACATGAATGTAGTAACATGTAGAAATGAATTTCATAAAATTCATCATTTATCAGATTTAAGGTAGAAAAAATATACATGAAGTTTAGGTATAAAGTTCACGTGGCCGAGTGCCATTATCTATTTTGTTTCTGTTTTCATTTACAGTTCACCTGCAAATGAAAGTGAACTGAGTTTTAGTTTTTGCCGGATTGAGACCACCAAGTTGTGCCCCTATTTTGTGCCAAAAAAGTTTCTTGCCTCATCTAGTTCTGTCTAAATAGGGGCCTTAATGACTGAGAATCTAAAGTGCAATACGTCTATTAGGTATTGTTGTGCTTGAATTGTCATTTTTAGGATGTGCCAAATGTTTCCTTTACATTTAATTTGTTTTTGACTTATCAAAAGTGCTTGTTTGGGTTTTCTTTCAGGTTTAGGCATTGAACAGATCAGTTCAGATTTCAGCACCTCCTATCACAACACCATAATTTTTTTTTATTATATAGGTTGGCAGAAACATCTCCACCACCACTACCAATCTTCAGAAAACCTGAAGCATCTTACAGTTAACTGCAAAGCTAAATTACTTCTCTTTTTTTTTTTGTAGCAAAAGTAAAATGCTGCATAGAAAGGTATATTATCATTTGGCACCAGCACCCAGAAGATGAGAGGAAGGAGAATTGGAAGTTGAAATAATGGCCGTGGATCTAAAATGTAGTCTTCACTGTCTGTACCTTACACAACAGGAAGAATCGTTATCCGGTCAATATATTCTCCAACCTGAGCTGTGGATCTCTGCAGCTCCCCCAGAGTCACACCCTGGGCCTCTTCTCTGTTTCTGTGCTTAAATAGGATGTTTGGATATCAACAGAGCAATGGAGAATTATTACAAATGGAAGCCACACTTTTCAGTTTTCTGTGCGCTATGTATTATTTCCCTACCATTTCAAATGCGTGCACTACTTTGTGTTGGTCTATCCAATAAAATCCCAATATAATACGTGGATGTTTTTAAAGTATGACAAAGAGGGGAGAGTTCAAGCAGCATGGACACTTTTTACAGGGCAATTTACATACACTGCTCACAAAAACCATCTTTTCTTCACATATTGGTGCATCTTTATATGGCAGCGTTTTGCCCTTTACACTAAGTGCCATAGGTCAGAGGTCACCAACATTTTTGAAACTAAGAGCTACTTCATTGGGGTTGTGTCATACAAAGGGCTATCAGTAATGAAGCTAAAGCGGAAGTTCAATTGAAGAAACTCATCGCCTGCCTCCATCCAATCAGAGGCCGATCCGCCTCTGATGTGAGCCAATCAGCTACGAACCGCACCTGCATGAAGCCCAATTAGCATCCCGAGCTCATCTCTTAAAGCAACTTCAAATCCACGTCTCAGCCTGCTAACCAGCAAGCACAAACGGCATCGCATCATGTCGGATTACGAATCAGATGCCCGATTCAACCCACCCCCAACCACTTCTCCACCATCGTAGCTGAGTTCATCTAGCTTCCATGACGTTCCTCCATCCTCAACCCATCAGAGTGTTTTCTCCCAGTCTTCGGCACTCCCTATCACCTCGTTATTGGTCTGGCAGAAGACCACCATGTTGGGCCCGGTTCTGCCAGAGGTTTCTTCCCAAAGGGGAGTTTTTCCTCTCCACAGTCGCTTCAAGCTTGCTCATCATGGACAGTTCATGCAAACCTGTGTTTATCAAGTTGGACATCTATCTTAAACAGATCACCATATGGACTGAACAAACTTCTTCTATCTCCACTCCACCACCAGTTTCAGACCTGGGGGGAACATCCCTGTTCTCATACATCTACTTATGCATATTAAAGTATAATTCAGCATTAATGTTCCTGCCGAGGTCTGAGCGCCAAAGACTTAAATTATCGTGTCAATAAAATCCTTCTAATTGCCATTTCTTTCTCTGTGAGTTTTTCAGATTGAACTGACATCTGAACTAGAAGAGTCAGAGCTTACCTTGACTTTACATAAAATAAATACATTTTTCATGCTTTGTTATAGATATCGTCATTTTAAATCCATATAAATACAAGTGTGACTAAACAAGTAGAATAACGGAATAAAGTAAAGTTTTAGATGGAGCTCACTGGTGGATTGTGTTGTGTTTTTTTTTTTTTTTAAAACAGGCTCGTGGGAACGACATGTGGTCCCCGGGGGCTACTTGGTGCCCCCTGCCACCCTGTTGGTGACCCCTGCTATAGGTGGTAGTGAACTAACACTCCACACCAGACTGAACACAATATGTTTAACGTCTCTTTACATATGCTTTTCATCCAATCTGACAGAGTTGAGCATATTTTGAAAAAAACAAAACAATCAGCAAAAGTTTTGGTCTCCTAAAACTTTCCAAATTTCCACTAACACAAGTGACAAAAGTCTGTAAGTTAAACGTGTAAATGTGAGGACAAGCTTGAATGATCAAGGTTGATTTTTTTTTTCAGAGAAATGCTTCAGAGCCGCAAAGATATGCAGATGAAAATGTTTCTTGTTTCTCAGACCTTTCTGTGATTGTTTGCAATAGCCGTTACTGCCTTGTTTGCTCCTCCACTGCAGTCCCAACTCTGCCTGTATTAGCCGAGATGCTTTTAAGGAGAGCTGACAGCAAAATGGATTAAATGGGGTTTGCTGACAGAATACATATCAAATCTTAGGGCATGCAATTGTGGGGCTGCGGCATTTGCAAGGCTTATGACTTCTGCTGAGGCTGTGGATCCATCGCGTCTCCGCCGGCTCTCCTCTTCTCACCGCCGCTCAGATGAGGAAGAAAGAGGGAGAAGAGGAGGAGGGGGGGAGGAGGAAAGAACTCTTGATCACCTGCTTTGTCTGAAGTGAGTCACCTTGCAAATATATGAATAGCAAATGCAGGAAAAGTAATCTGGTGGTGCACAGGTACATCCTCCCATTTGCATATCTGCCAGCCCCTGTGTTTAGCTGCCGCATTTTAGGACTTGGCATCTGAAATGCGCAAAGGTATGCATATATTTCCCCCCCCCTTTTTTTTATCACAGCACTTTTTTTTTTCTTTTTACATTTCACCTACTTTTGTCTCCTTCTCAATCCTTCACATCTTTTCCCTTCATCTTTCTGTCCGTCTCTCCCTCCTTCTCCACCGCATCCTTTCCCTTTTCTTCTCCTTAGGTCTCCCTCAGACATCAGGGTGCAGCTCCTTCCCCCCGACGGGGTGCATGACAGGGTAGCAGGTGGAACGAGGGGCAAATGACAAATCTTTCCTTCCGTTCCTCCCTGCGTCTCTCGCCCACTCGCCTGCTGGAAGCTCTCCTCAGACATCCTTCGTCCTTCCTTCCAGCAGCTTTCCATCTCATCTGACGGCCATTGATATTCAAATTTGATCCAGGCTGAGTTCCACCTTCGCTGAAGGTCTTTCTGGATAACCAAGAGAGAAGAAAACCGCATAACATCCCAAGCCAGGCTAAGGCAAAGTGTTCATGCCTCTTGGCCTTCTTGACATTTCACCAAGTTATTATATAAAATGTGCATTTGCATTCAGCCCTTCTGAGTCAACCCTTTGTAGAACCACCTTCCCCTTATTCTTTAAAAAATAGCTCAAGCTCTGTCAGACTAGATGGAGTGCATCAACTCTTACCACATATACTCAATTGGATTCAGTTGTGGACTTTGTCTGGTCCAGTCATAAAACATGAACATGCTTTGATCCAAGCCATCTTATCGTAGCTCTGGCTGTGTATTTAGGGTCACTGTTCTACTGGAAGGCCACTTTTCTATAAGGGCCAGATTTGTGAAGGGCATGAATACTGGTTGTACTATGAACAGATTCTCCCAGCCCGAGCTGTGGCTCTCTGCACTTCCTCCAGAGTCACAGTGGGCCGTTTCCTAGATTGATTCTCAACAGGAAATTTTCAGGGGTATTTAGACAGGGAATAATAGTGCGTTCCATTTGTCCTCAATAGTCTGAATGCTTGACCTCCGGGTCGGAAACTTTTACTGAAACAACCCCTAAAGTCTGTATCACAAGTCGGAAAGTCAGTGCAACGGGGTGGTATCCAACTTTGGCATTCATGAAGGCTGCTACTCGTAGCAACATTGAGTAAAACCTCACACTCTGTTTCTAGCAGCTGTTTATTTATGTAACATTTGGTCAGTCGTACGGGTGCTACCTTTCAGTGTTCAGCAGACGGGATGTTTCAGCTCTGTTTATTTGCACAAAATACTGCCTAGAACCACGTTATTGTCACTTTTACTCCTTTAACAACAGTGTGAGCATCCATGTTTTTTCCTGCTGTCCGACAACAGGGAAACTGCACTGCAAAAATGGATCTAAACATAAGTAAAATGTTCTTAAAGTTAGTGTATTTGTCCTTGATTTGAGCAGGTAAATAAGTTATTTTGCCAATGGAATAAGTATTTTGACCCCTAAAATAAGATAATTAGACAACCGGCACTTGAAATAAGATGATGGAGATGAGTTGTTCCTATTTTAAGTGCAAAAATCTTATTCCATGGCAAATCATGTTATTTACCTGCTCAAATCAAGGACAAACACACTAATTTTAAGAACATTTTACTTATTTTAAGTTTCGTTTTTGCAGTGTGGAACACAAGATGACGTAATCTGCAACCTGTTAGCTCCGACCTCCGAGGCAAAAGGAACGCAAGGAGGTGACCTCTGATGGAGTTTGTTTGTGCTGGACATTTGGAAAACCGTGTACCATTTTCCATCCACTTCTATATTATAACTTTGTTTTGATCAGTGACATAAAATCCCATTCTGTATTAGATACGTTTATGACTATAAAAGTGTAAAAGTCGTAGGATCTTGTTAGGGCAGCAATGCACTTTAAATATGTGTGCAGCAAAGCTCAACATTATCTTCCTCCTGTAGAGAAGAAGCGAGCGGAGAGGTGGTAGGAGAAGAGCGGAAGCACTGTTTACCTTTCTGCTGTCTGCTTATTGACATGGTCCCACATGACATGTGAATGGAGCCAGAGTCTAGCATCTGGCCATGAGCTATCATTATCTTTGGCTTCTGCTCTCTGATGAATCTACCGCAGCTCCTTGCTGAGGAGCACGGCTTTATTTAATGGGCCCTTTCAACCGTGGTTTGCCAGGCAGAAGCCGCTTACAAACCCATTTAAAGAAGGTTCTATGGATTTCATGGCTCCCCGGGCACTCTCTCCTCCTTTCAATAAGGTGAAGTCCAAGGCTTTATCCATCCGTCAATGGGCCAGGGGAACAGTGGATGCAGCACTTTTTTTTAATCCCTGAGATGCCACTGTCCACTCTGTGCTCGGCTGTTCTCTGATAGGACAGCCTCGTTGTGCAGCTCTCACCTGGGGACTTTAGAGTTCCTGTGGCAGAGCAGATTTATTGTTGCATAGATGAGGATAAAGTCTGGCCATCCTGGACTGTGCGTGCAGACAAGCAACACAGATAAAAGGGATGGAGGGAGCAACAGAGAAAAGGGGATCCAGGTGAATTCAAAGACCTCTGAAGTAAACGCACATCCGCAAATGTATGTTTTCTATCGTTTTGCTGGAAATTGTACACGAGCAGTAAGAAGGATCACATTTGCGGGAAAATGTAACAAGACCATAACTATAACAGAATGAGATTACGCACAACCCTTGATATGAATGGAAACGAATAAATAAGCTGCTGTTCATTTGTAATGGTGACATCTAACAGGTACATCAACTAAACCCGCTGGAAATCTTGACGGATTCGAACGGACTTTGAACCAAAACAGGAGATCTAAAAAAACTTTAGCAGAATAATCTGAATCTTATTTGACTGGGGAGCTTTAAGGTTTTCAATGTACCTCACTTGACTGACTGACAGATATTTTCATTTAAAATGTCATGCTGTTTTTAAAAGTTTACAATGTCTTGGCCTCAAACACAGCTACAAAGGCTGTAGGAACAGAAACAGGCCCACAGCATAACAGATCCTCCACCATATCCATCCACCTTTGAAACTTGGGTCCGTCTTGTTTGTCACAATTTCAATGTTTTCCGAAGTTTAAGAGGGTTTAATTCTTGCACTGACTGTAGATATGGGTAGAGATAGGTGAGCAGCTAATTTCCTGTTGGGTACCCCAGGAAAAGAAAAAGTTAGCTATTACCACTGAAAAGTCCTTCAAGTCCATTTTATTCTGCCAGCTGCTCCACATCTCTTCTGATTGCTCCCCCATTCATTCGGTCCAGGCTGTTCCTCGTTCCTCCTAATCAGCTTCTCTGTTTGTCTGCCACTTCTCCACCCAGCATCTGTGTCTATTCTCACTGGCTCTCTTTGCTGATTTCTTTCATGGATTTGTGCCTCCTATTCGGTTTGGTTTCTTGTGTCCCATTTCTCCGGTCCCCTGACATTCCCTACATTCTGTTGCTGTGAATCCTGGCTGGTCTCCTTGACTGAGAAACGTTTGTAAGTTTTGTTACGTTATTAAAATTCTCTATAATTGGCCCCTCCTTTAAACCAATTGCAACACTTTTGTAAAAGGTAAATTTAATATAGTGGAAAAAAGTCTGCTGCTGAATAAATGTACTGTAATTAAAGGCTGAATTTTTCTAAACATTTTCCGCATTATATCATGCTGCTGCAACAAAATATGTATCATTAATGCTGTTTATTTTACATAATTTACAGACTTAATGTGACAAGTTTTATGAAAATCTTTGCCTGAATGAAGTTACTTTTTTATTATCCATCAGACTTAATGCATCATTAAGGGATTTTTAATGTTTTTTTTTTTTTGTGTTGTTGTTTTGTTTCACTTTTAGAATACTTCTTTTAATTTCTCAGTTGAAAAACTAAATACCCTATAGGCCTTTTAAAAATTCTCATTTCACTTCTGTCAAAATTATTGCTCTTCTGTCATACTGGTTGGTTTGGACAGCTTCTCCCCTTTTCATGAATAAAAGACATTAAACCTGTAAGGGGTCAAGGCTTTGTTTTAAGGATTGATCTCTTTTGTACACAAGCTACAAAATAAATCATAAATTGTGGCAGAGCTTAACCACAATTTACAGAGTAATGTTGGTTTCAAAAGATACAAATATCTCATTGGAGTTTAGTCGCGGGCTGCTTGGTTTGCACTGTTGCCTTGCAGTAAGAGGATCCTTGGTTGAAATCTGGACTTGGGTTGTTTCTACTTGGAGTTTATGTCTTCTCTTTCATGCATGTTTCTTTTTTTTTGTTTTTTTGGGTTTCTCCCACAGTCCAAAAACATGGTCTCTCTAAACTGCTCTCATAAGTATATAAATGCATAATTGTTTTATTGTTGTGTTTTCCCCATGACAGACTTGTGACCTTCCCAGGGTGTGCCCCACCCTTTGCCCGATGACCACTGGAGATACGCCCCTTATACCTGCAAGGAAAGCAAGTATAGGTGATGGATGGAGGAGGGTTGCCATTCTGTATTATTATTGTTCAGTTAAACTGGCCAGTGTAGCAATCTTTAAATATCATAAACTTCAATAGTAATTATTTTGCAATGATGACTTTTTGTTTCATTGCTAAAGTAGATTTAAAAAAAGGACACTGCAAAAAGTCCTAAGCTTATGTGATATGTGATTCTGAAATCACTGGATCGTTTCTCATTAAACACTGGCATGCTAATCTAAGCCCAAAGACCAATGTCATTCAGTTAGTTAGAAGCAAGTAATGTGTAGTATATTTTTTTTCTCTTCTTTTGTCCTGATAAATTATGAGAGGGAAAAGAAAAAAAAACGCCTTTGGGTGTTTCAGAAATGGAAGTGTTCTCCATTCTTACTGTCTTGATTGTGCCCCGGAGAAATTGGTAGGCACTAGTTAATGGCATTGTCACAGGCAATCACTTCACTGAGGTCAGACAATGAAGACTTGAAAGCCATAAAGTTTGAAACAGTGAGAACTTATCTGCCAACACGCAACCAGAAACGGACGGAACATAGTTTTCTCCATCACTTAGGATTTTTGTTCCTTTGAAAATGTCAATAAATACATATGTTTATATCAACATCACCTTGGACACAGTAGCTATGTGTGGCAGGAATATTCTGGAAGGAAAAAGGCAGAAAATGTGTTATTGCTTTCAGTTGCTTGGTGCAGATTTAAGTACCCAGAGTTCCCAGAGTAGAAATCATCACACCGTCTGCAATTTGTCCAAGGCAAGCTGGTTTTTACTCCGTAATACACCTGCAGCAAAATAAAAATCAAAACAAATGCACAAGTGTATTTTTACAAAAATGTTTTATTGCACAATGAGACGATGCAAAGGTAAAAAAAATTGTTCAAAATTTTAGGGATCAAATCATCAAAACATGACCTTAAGAGCAAAACTTTGCTAACTACATGAAGGATTTAAAACCAGCTTGACAACGTCTGACCTTCTTGGTTTGAGCCCTTTCCACTGACACTGGGGAATTCGAAACATCTGTAGTGGGGGAAGCGAGCCCACGCCGCTTTGAAAAAAAAATCTAAATCCTTTAGGTGCTTGAATTTCACTTGCAGCTCAGGCTTCAGCTCCCTCTCCATAGGATTGAGGTTCTGGGACTGCCCTAGCCACTACGCAACCTTAATTTGGTTCATTTGGACCAACTTCTTGATTTTCTTCTTGGTTTTGGATTGCCATCATCCTAAAAGAGAGGACACATGTTCTTGCTGTGGGAAGAAGGTTCTTATCCTAGCTTTTGTGGTGCATGGACCCATCCATTGGCTCCTCAGTGCCGTGAAACTATCATGTAGCTAAACCTAGCAGAAAAACAGACCCAGAGCATAACGACTCTATCATGGTGCTCTTTTTAAAGATGTAGGGTCCAGTTGGTGTCAGAGATGTTGACTATTTCCATCGGACCACAGCACTTTTTCACAAGCTTTCTCTAAGACTTTTAGATCAGTTGTGTGACACAAAAGCCAAAATGATCAAGCTGAAGGAGCTCATGGGCTAAATTACTGTTTGAAAAATGAAAATGGTCTCTCATGATGACCTTTTTAAATAAAAGGCATGAAGTTTCCTAAATTTCTGCCATTGAATGTTCTATATTTTTCTTGTTCTGGAAGATTTTTTGTCTATTCAAATAACTGGACATGGGAGACATGTAGTTCTTTTTTTTATATATTTTTTTAGGCATGCAGCCAGTTTATTGAATATTTGTGGTCACATTTGCCAAGAACTCTTACAACAGCAAAACATTAATAAAAGACAAAGGAGTTTTTTTTTTTTTTTTTTTTTTTTTTTTAGAAGATTAAAAATTTTGCTGGCAAATGTTTTTTTTGGGGGGGGGGGGGGGGGGGGAGGGGGGGTTGTGTCCATCTGCATCAACCACCTGTGCTACTGGCAGACCAAAGTCGTGGCATTCCTGACTGGTGGGCGATGGCTGCATAGGATTATTTTGGGGGCTCCAAAGGACCCATGACTGCATTTTGGTCACTTATGATAATAGATGTTTGGAAAACTTAAATCTGTGCCATCTGTTGCAGGGCTCAGCAAGACTACAATCTTTTCCAGTTTAGTGTGTCACCAGTGGAGTTCTTGGTGGCCGTTGTCCCGGCTGCCTGATGGATATAAATCAGCTTTTCCTGCGGGAAGATCCTACATGAAGCTCCAGAAACAAGGTGATTAATGGTCATTCTCTATTTACTCCGTTTCCAAATTGCCACATTAGCAGCTTCACCTTCTCAAGAAGCTTCTTCCTGATGGTCTTCAAGTTGTTTCATTCTTTGATGGCATCGTTAGACAGCTTCCTGGTCATGGAAGAATCTGAATCAGGTTTATACACATAAGTTCATCAGTGTCTGTTATTGACTGGAGGTAATCTGCGTGCTCCATGGATCCATCATAGATGCCGTGCATATTGCACTAATCCAACCATGTCTTCCTGTCTTGTCAAAACACTGTTAAGACACAGATTTACAAATAAATTTTTATTTTTTTATTTCCTTTTTATTTTTTTATTTGAAATGTCTTCATTGAGAGCAAAGTGAAACCAAACTCGTATTCCTTGTGTGCAAAGACTTATTGATCATACAGACCTTTAATCAGCACACAATATTCTGAATGTTCATTCAAAAAGTGAAAGTCAAGTTTAGTTATTCTTTTTTATTTTTTTTACCACATTGGTCTGTAAAATATAATAATGATGACCAATGGGTTAATTCCTGATTAATTTAGCTTTAAGATCACTTATAACTGAAATCTTTAGTTCTCATTACCTGGCCGTGTGTGGTGGGTGGCGCTCTAAATGTTAGGAATGAAAGCCTGGCAAAGAAATACAGATTTGTTTGAATCCAGGCGATACGTTAAGAGACTTAAGCAGGAGACGCAAACCCAGGGAGCAGCAGCCCTGAGGATTTTAGGCAGATTCACAAGAAAATAAACTCAACTCACACTAAAAAAACTTTTATATGACATAACCTCATTTGATCAGTGTGTCAGAAGCTTAACAAAATGTCAGAATATTTTGCATCTGAAGCATATATTCTACCAGATCTGCCTTTCGCTGTGATGGCTAGGTCTGACCCACACTCTTAATGATCTACAAACTCTCCTCCTCATTGCAGGCTGAACGGACTCAGCTCACGTCTGCTGTAACTTTCAGGTAAACGTAGAGCCGACTTTTCAGAGACAGGAGATTATTCTAAAAGTAATTCTAAGCAGCAAGAGCAGCTAAATGTTTTAAATTATGTATGGAAAGGTATTCAAAAGATTCATGCTCATCCTGGAGACTGTAGTGTATTTTCTGTTGAGTCAATAATATTAAAGTCGATTATGTTTAAAGATGCAGTAGGAGTAACATAAATACATAACAGGTAGGAGTTTAAGTCCCTTTAAAGTTTACAAATGTATATGGAGAAATGAAAGCACTTGCTAAAACCTCAGACTCTGGAATGAAATGTTTTTAGTTCATTCTGTTGTTTGCCATCACAGCTTGAAGACAGAAGTCAGCCTCTTCTGAAGCTCATTGCTGCTGTAAAGCAACACATATTCATTGTTTTAACATTTGCAGTTCATGCAGTGGGGCTAAAACGTATTTAGTCAGCCACTGATTGTGGAAGTTCTCTTGCTTAGAAAGATAAGAGAGTTACCTGTAGTTTCATCGTAGGTATACTTCAACTATTAGAGACATAGAAAAAAATCCAGTAAATCACACTGCAGGACTTTTAAAGAATTTATCTGTAAATTATGGTGGAAAATAAGTATGTGGTCACCGAGCAAGATGTCTGGCCCTCACAGACCTGTAGCTTCTTCTATAAGAAACTCTATGTCTTCTACTTTGTCATTACCTGCATTAATGGACTACTGTTTGACCTTATCTGTATAAAAGACACATGTCCACTGCCTCAAACAGTCGAGGAGAAAATACACCAGATGCGTTCCACAGTGTATGCGTAGGAAAGCAGGGGAGCGTTTGATCTTAATCAGTCAATTAATTTACACAAGAAGCATAATACATGCATACAAGCGAGCGTATTTACGCGACGCCTAAATTAGATTAAAATTCTAATTTCAGACGGTTATACACTGCTGTTTGGCAGGGAATAGGAATAGAAAATCGTTGCATCCTTGGTTGTTGTCTTTGGGCAAGACACTTCACCCGAATTGCCTGCTGCCGGTGGTCAGAGGGTCCCGTAGCACCGTTTTAAGGCAGCCTTGCCTCTGTTAGTCTGCCCCAGGACAGCTGTGGTTACATAACATAACTGATTGTAGTGTAAAGCACTTTGGGCTCATCGGCCTTGATAAAACGCTATACAATTATAAGTCATTTACCATTTTTTGTTCTCGTTAGCTCCATCATCGTTCCAATAGTGCTACGAACGTTATTACATCATTAAGAGGGAGCATTAATAACGATTTAATGGTGTTTCGTGTAACTTTAAGGTAAACTGAAGCTAATGTAAACAATGGCCACAGGAAGTGTCCCGACATGTCCTTTCCGGTCAATCGTCCGCTTACAGCGCCCTCTAGCCTTCCTAAGTTACCAATTTGAATCTTAATTATTTCCCGGTGAGATAACTACATTCATAAAAACCAAGTTTCCTAAAGGTTCCTGATTTTTACTCAGCAAATCATTCTTTAAAATGTTATTTCCTCGAATAATATTTTATATGACTCATATTTGCATTGTGAATGGGTTGAACATACCAAATATTGTTCTAAATTAGTCAAGCTAGTTTGAACTAATTCCATTTTCTTTAAGATGAACTTTGGTTCTCTAACTTGGCTCTGCAGTGAACCAAGATTTACGCAATCATTCTGATTATACTTTTCAACAATTTATTTGTCCTTTTATTTCTTTTGTATGCACATAGTTGCTTAGTTTCTTTTCATCTTCATTTTGCTTAGTAGTTTTAGTTAAGCTTCACTAGCCTAGTAGAGAGCATTTGTTGATTGAAGTATAGTGTTAATTCAGGTAAACAACATTCTATAGTGGTGTTCTCTGGATGTCCATTTATTTCTGTTAATAAAGTATTGAACTTGAAGAGAAGTTTACACCCCTTTTAATTTAAAGGGTTGCAGAGTTTTACTGTTAAAGGAACTGTTGTCCTAATATCAGCTGTTTGGGCTGATATTTACCGGACAACACCTAACAGATTGAGAGTTATTTATTAAACATTAGCTTAAAACCGTGCGTAATGGCACAAGGACAAACAAGAAAGTTTATTGTGGTGGAAGGGTTTAAAAAAAACATCATCTGGTAAAACAACATTATTTTAATGGTGTAATATTTGTGCTGCAGGGAGGAAGCTGGCAGTTTTCATATTGAGATGAAGATTTAACAAAGAGGAAACGTACAACTGCAAAGAACGGGTATGATGGAAACCAAGCAAAGGCGCGGTGCCAGGAGCACAGGCAAACCGGCATGAAAGGTCATGAAAGTGACAAGCTTTTAATTGTTAGGGAGGCGATCAGTGGGAAAGGGGCCAAGTATAACTAACTAATCAGTGGGATGCATTTTAGTCAGCTGTGGCCCTGCACAGAGGAGCTCTGAGGAAAATGACCAATGAACAGAACAATTAACACACAGGGACCTAAACAGTAAAACTATAAAACTAAAACCTAAAGACTATCACTAAAATAGAAGACGTGGTGTTTTTTTCTTATATCCTGTTAAACTCTAAAGACTTTTGTAACCTTGTTCTTTGTGTTTAGCTTTCCTTCCAGTCTGTTTTACACCTGTTTTTTCACGACCTCTCACCTGCCCCTCTTTGTCTGTCATTACCTCTGAGTGTAAGCACAGTCCCAGGAATTTCTTCTGGACTGTTTTTCACTTGATGGTCCGATTTGAGAAATTCTTTGTCCAGTCTGTTCAGTACTTCTGTTAGTTTAGTAGAGATTAAATTATTGCTGCTAATCAGTACTCCTCTGAATAAAGCATTATTTGGCCTTTGCCTCCATCATTTTTAGTCCTGCTCTCTGGTCCATCCTTATAAACCACAACAGGACTTTTATACTTATTATTATTATTATTATTATTATTATTATTATTATTATTATTATTATAGCTATACAATGTTGTTGTACTTATTCAGTGTTGATTTATATGTAACTAAGTACACTTAAATGGTTGGTTGGTTGGTTGGTTGATTTATATATTAAGTATTCTTAACGACCAGTTTTTTTTTTCTTTCCACGGCATCATTGTTGCTCGTCATTGTCAGGAATTGAACACAACATATTAACACAAACACCTCATACTGTCAAACATGGTGGGGGAAAGTTTATTATCTGGGCTTGGTTTGATGGCACAGAACCAGGGTGTTTGAGTCATACAGTTAAGGATAAACCCCTCTCTTGTTAACTAAACCAAAATTTGAAAGAGTCCTATATGCTTTGCAGACTTGTAGGCTAAAGCTTGGGCTTAATTTGGAAGTGGAACAGTGCAATGACCCCAAACGGAGCTTGCTTTGCTTGGACTGGTGGTGTTTGTGTTTTCTTGCAGACTGTTCTGGATTGTGAAGTGAGCTGATAATCAGAATCCTGCTGCAGATCAGTAAAACTTTCTCTTGGTTCTTCTGATCAAGCTGAGAAAGCGAGAATTGGCTCATTTACTAAAACCTGCATTGATACAAAGGCAGCTGATCGGGATGCCTTCTGGGCACCACGCCCTGGGGGTTATCCTGGGCACAACCCCCCCTGAGAGGAGACCCCAGGGCAGACCCAGAAAAAAACTGGAGGGACTATATTTCCCTTCTGGCATGTGAACGCCTGGTGTTTCCCCAGGATGAGCTTGAAAGAGTCACTGGGCAGAGGGTTTCCTGGGTTTGACTCCTGGATCTATTATAATAAAAACAAAAATAACTGATGTACAAGTACAATGATGGTCAGACAGACATAAAGATTGATAGATAGATGAACAGTCGTCATGCAACTGACAGTATCTACAAACTGCATATATGTAACACTCTGAACCTTTTTTTTTCCATAAACATTACATTGCTCGGTTTCAGCTAAAACTTTCTGCTTCAGTTTCTTATCTGTAGAGTTCTGATGCTAAAAATTGTGGGCTGGAAATCTGAAAGGTATTTCTTCGATGGGTCCTCTATAATTTCCTCAGAGACGGTTCATTTGGTGCTATAAGCAATCCTCTGAGTGGTTTGCTCCCAAATGTCTTGCAGCCTCTTGAAAGTGTGTGTTGCTTTCTTATCCTTATTGTCAATTCCAGGTAAATCGTTTTATTTAAAGAACTAAGCGATTGCTTCCCAGGTAGCAGCAGATTTGGAAATTGAACTTTCTTTAACCTTCTCTTTTCTAATGCAGACCAAATGTCTCTGAGAAGTTAACTATATGATCCAAGCTTCTATCTCTGACACGGTCAAAGCTATGATTGATACTGGTTTCATTAACTTTTTCTTTTTTTTAATCTACTGAATTGGGGAAAAAAAACAGATTTGTTATCTTAAGCTGTTTAAAGCAATTCATTTTAAGCATCAGCTCATATTTAACTTGCTTACTGTTTTAGAGTTTGACATCTAAGTATATGCTTCGGTTATTTGAATGGTTCTGTTGGGTTAATGCATCTGAGCTGAGAGTAATTGCAAATGATTTGACTTTGAACTTCACTGAGTCCTGTTTGGATCAGCACTCGTTCTCAGATGTTTAACTTGCATGCAGAGGTGATACTGCATGCAAGGTTATTCAAGCGATTCAGATCCAGTCTTACAAAAAATGTAATATAATCAAGAAGAATCTTACTATTTTCATTTATACTGTCTTTTTGGTCCCAACCTTAAAAGAAGTTGGAGCTAAAACATTTGTTCCAGGGCTTAAGATACCCAAAAAGTTCCCCGTCATCGGTCACCTTTTAACCAACAGCACCCCCCTCTCCTGATCCCCAGCAGCGTTGACCATCTGAATCCCCTGGTGGAAGGTCCTTTTTTTAGCTGTGCAGGCTAAGGTTAGAACGCGTGAGGGGGAGGCCGGACCAGTGGGGATGTCCTGGCGCAGGCTGTCCCGCGCCGTACGCCGGACTCCTGGCCGTCCCGTTTTAATCAGATTTGCTGCAGCAGCCATATGTCATCGCAGCACGATAAACCCTCGCTGCTCCCCGGCGCCTCTTAGGGTGCACTGTTAACACAGTGTGCTCTTGTTCATCCAGAGGTACTCCTTCAAGGAACTGCTGAGAGATTGGATATGTTTGGCATGGATGTCTGCTTTTGACTTTCTTTCTTTTTTTTTCTTTTTTTTGGTGAAAAAACAGCAGGAAACTGCGACATTACATCAGAGGTAAACCCGGTGGAGGAGGAAGTCACTTTTTTTTTGGCAAAGTGAGCATTGCCACATTGTTAGGGAAATACATGGGGCTGTGCACGTCACTGCAAACAGGAGAACTGGCAGAATGGAAGCGCGTTGACCGAAGCTCATTCCTGTTTCCATCTGTCACCTCTTCCTTAACAGAATGTTACATGCTTCCTATTCTTACGCGACCCCGCTCCCAAGGTGTCATGGTTTAGATGCAGTTTATTCCGCACTGCTTGGCAACCGTGTGGAGGAGATACTTGTGTTTCATCTCTGGTGACAAGGGTGGCATATTGATAGCGCAGAGAGCAAAAAAAATCATTCGTCCATCTCGAGCTTTCATTTTAGTTCCACACAAATATGCGTCTCGTAATTCATCGACGAATATCACAAGAGGGAACATCAACACTTGTCAAACATGATTAACGGCGTAAGTGTCTTGGATCGCACATTTAATTCCCTTCTGAAAGGATGCCTGGATGTCAGGCAGCAATCACCGCTGAGCCTGGACGAGAATCGGGACCGAGCTTTTTACGTGCCACAAGCACGAGAAGGAGAAAGTGCTGAAGTGATTTCTCTCAGCGTTTATGACGACAATCAGCGCCTCTGTTTGAATAATCAGATGAGATATGGCCATTTATTGTCCACAAATGAAACAGGAAAATACAAATACTAAAATCATAAAGACTTGTTTCATTCATTTTGTGGGCATCATACATTCCCTTGGGAAAGTAGTCACACTCCTAGAACGTTTACTAATTATACCATGTCACAAACATAAGCTTTATTGTCTTTTATTGGGATTTCAAGCAACAATCAGCACTATGTACTCCATAATTTAAAGTGTAAGGAAAAATTATTCAGTGAGGAACTTGGAAGTTTTTTTTAGAGAATATAAGTGAACTAAAAGCACCATGAGGACCACGGAGCACAGCAGAGGAGGACAGCAGGCAGGTTGGGGATAAAATCAGCTTAAATCACTGTCAGGTTTATAAAATAAACACCCCAACCTTTGAACATCTTATAGAGCACTGCTTAATCCATCATCAGAAAATGGGAATAGCATGACACAACGACAAACCTACCAAGATGTAGCCATCATGGCTGCATGTTTCAGGTGTCTTCCTGCCCCAACATCCTTGGATCAAATGCTTCATTTATTTCCTCAGCCTGTCACCAATTCCTCATGTGATGGCTGCATTTACAGCCACACAGATGTGGTAAAAATACCATGTATGTCATTTAGTTTCTTTTTCATATAGGGCTTCATTTACAGAGACATTTAATTATTTGGAATGTATTTATCACCATAACACTGTATTTCAAATTAGTGTGCACATTTTGCTTTACCCTGTTTTTGTTATGACTGTTTGAGTTTTTCAGTTGCTCTAGTCCCTTGGCTGAGGAACCAGCAGGTGGCCAAGGGGCTGAGCTGATTTGGACCATACCAAATCAGTCTATGGGGGCGTTTGCTTCATTTGGTTTAGTTAGGTTTGTGTATGTTTTACCCCATGTGTTTCTTTTGAGGACTGCTCTGCCACTATTTAAGTTCCTCTTTGTTCCATTGAGGGAGGTCAGTTTGTTTGAGTTAGTTCTGTTAGTTATTTTGAGTAGTTTTGTTCCTTTGACCTCTTTTCTGGATCCATTTTTGTACATTTTATCCTTTTTGGGTTAAATAAAAGAACCCTGCTTTTGAAAATATACCTGTGCCTGACTGTCCTTGCTACGGGTTTTTATCTCAAAAAGCTAGAATATCATGAAAAAGGACAGCTGGAGATAGGCAGGTAAAGGTGTGTAGGAAAATGGATGGATGGATGGATAGTGAAAAAGTTCAAAAAATGTTGTCACTCATTTCAGAAAGTGAAACTCATTATATAGATTAATCACACATGGTGTGAAATATGTCATGCTTTCATTCCATTACGGGTTACAGAAAAAGAAAACCGCAAATCCAGTGTCTTGGAAAATTAGAATATTAATAATATTCAATAAAATCAATCAATAAAAAAAAATCAAATAAAATCAATAAAAAAGATATTTTGAACAGAAATGTCTGGCTTCTGGAAAAACATGTCAATTTCTATGCACTCAATACTTGGTTGGAGCTTCTTTTTCCATGAATTACTGCATCAAGGCAAGGAGACACATGGTGTCTGTGGTTCCGCTGAGGTGCAATCATGAAAGCCAGGTTGCTTCAATGGCAGCCTTCATGTCGTCTGCTTTGTTGGATCTAATGTCTTGCACTGGGTATTGCTGATAATACGGGTCAGGCCAGTTTTCTGGCCAATGAAGCACAGTAGCATCATGGTCACTGAGGCAGCTTTAGGTCTCTTGACAGTAAGCAGGTGCCACGTTCTGGAAAATGAAATCAGAATATCTATAAAGCCTGAGAGCAGAAAGAAAGTGTGAAAAGGCTCTATAAATGACCTGATAGACGTAAGTGTTGAATGTGGACTCCAGAACACATAGTGGACCAGAACTAGCAAGTGGCACAGCACTCCAAATCATCACCCACTGTGGAAACCTCAGCTGAAAATGGGACCTTTGTTCATTAAACAACAGTCAGGTTCTTTTTCTCCTTAACCCAGGTAAACATTTCTGATGTTGTCTCTGGTTTAGGATAGTATTCATCTGTGTGTAGTGCCTCTTAATTTGTTGACTCCAGCCTCAGTTCACTCAGTTCCCCAAATCCTTGGATTTACTTGACAATGCTTTCAATGTTAAAGTTACTCCTGGCACTGGTGCACCTTCTCCTACCACACTTTTTTCCTTCCACTCAACTTTCTATGGATATGCTTGAATACAGCACTCTGTGAACAACCAGGTTCTTTATTGATGAATTGTTTTTAAATTATCCTTCTTGTGGAGGGTGCCAAATACTGTGTCCTGTCACATTAGAAGTCTTCCCCATGATTATGTAGGCTACTGACAGAGAAATAGACAATTTAGAAGTGCAGGAAACCTTTGTAGGTGTTAGCTGATCAGGGTGTGATTCCATGTGTTTCAAATAATTAACTTTTCACAGTATTCCAATTTTTTCAGACGTTGAATTTGGGGCTTTTGTTTCCTGTAAGCCATGATAATCAAAATGACAAGCAATAAAGGCTTGAAATATTCCACTCCATTTGTTTTGTATCTATATAACAAAACGAGTTTCACTTTCTGAAATGATTAATACAGAACTTTAACCTTTTTCATGATATTCTGTTTTTGTTTTTTAGATGTAAAAGTTTGCCATTTGTGTGTGCTCAGTTTGTGAAACATAAAACATGCAACGTACTTTCACCAACTTGAACTGACAGGCTCATCAAATGGTAAACAGCTTATATTTGTATAGCACTTTAACTCATCCGACGACCCCAAAGCTCTTTACAATCATACACACAATCATTCACACCCTGACGGTGGTGAGCTATGTTAGTAGCCACACAGAGGGGAAGCTGCCATACAACGGCGCCACCGGGCCCTTAAATGGACATTTAGAGAACACCACTATAGAATGTTGTTTACCTGAATTAACACTATACTTCAATCAACAAATGCTCTCTACTAGGCTAGTGAAGCTTAACTAAAACTACTAAGCAAAATTAAGATGAAAAGAAAATAAGGAACTATGTGCATACAAAAGAAATAAAAGGACAAATAAAATTGTTGAAAAGTATAATCAGAATGATTCAGTGAATCTTGGTTCACTGCAGAGCCAAGTTAGAGAACCAAAGTTCATCTTAAAGAATATGGAATGAAATCAAACTAGCTTGACTAATTTAGAACAATATTTGGTATGTTCAGCCCATTCACAATGCAAATATGAGTTATATAGAATATTATTCGAGGAAATAACATTTTAAAGAACGATTTGCTCAGTAAAAATCACTAACCTTTTTTTTTTATGTAATTATTTCACCGGGAAATAATTAAGATATTAGGAAGGCTAGAGGGCGCTGTAAGCAGACGATTGACTGGAAAGGACATATCGGGACACTTCCTGTGGCCATTGTTTACATTAGCTTCAGTTTACCTTAAAGTTATGAAACACCATTAAATCGTTCTTAATACTCCCTATTAATGCTGTAATAACGTTCATAGCACTATTGGAACGATGATGGAGCTAATGAGGACAAAAAATGGTAAATGGCTTGTAATTGTATAGCGTTTTATCAAGGCCGATGAGCCCAAAGTGCTTTACACTACAGGCAGTTATGTTATGTAACCACAGCTGTCCTGGGGCAGACTGACAGAGGCAAGGCTGCCATAAAACGGTGCTACGGGACCCTCTGACCACCGGCAGCAGGCAATTCAGGTGAAGTGTCTTGCCCAAAGACATAACGACCAAGGATGCAACGATTGAGACGGTCGGGGTGGATGGGGGGGTCAAACCGGCAACACGCCAATTGCAGGACGGACTAACTCCTGCGCCACTGTGCCCCCCACCCCAATCGGGGAAACATTTAACTGAGAAAGTGCCAAGAGGCCCATGGTAACTTTGGAGGAGCTGTAAATATCCACAGCTCAGTTGGGGGGCGGGGGATCTGTCAACAGAACAGCTATTAGTCCTAAAATCTACAAATCTGGCCTTTGAGTTAGAGCAGCAACAAGAAAGCAATACATTAAATGAAGACAAAAGTCCCATTTTTAGTTGGAAACAGGGAATATGTGGACACTTAAAGTTTTTATTTTTATTTTTTGTATACCTGCAATACACTATGTGTAGTGAAAGACTAATAGTGCACTCCATGAACACAATGTCTCCAGTGTGAAACATGGTGGGGACAACATCATGCAGTGGAGATGCTTTTTTGGGCAGGGGCAGAGAAGCTGGACGTAGGACATCCTGGAAGAAAACTGTTAGAGGCACAAAAGACTTGAGACTGGGGCAAGTGGTCACTTTCCAGGAGGAAGGGGACCTATCTTACAGCCAAAACTACAACTGAACAGTTTAGATCAGAGGTGGACTGGAATGGTCTTTAAGGACAAGTGTCCTACATGTTTTAGATGATGTGCCCCTGCTCCAACACCCGTTTGGTATCATTGAATTATCTCTTCAGTCTCTTACTAAATTCTGCAGGGGCTGTATTCAAGCCAGGAAACGTCTGCTCCAGGCCCCATTTCTCAACAAGATAGAGTCATAGATTCAGTCTGGGATTAGATGGAGGAGCAGAAGCTGCTGGGTATGCATCTCCACCATGCCTGGAACAACCTACTAGCCAACAACCCAAAAGAGCTGCAAGTTGATTAATAGACGAGTAGATGCTGACCTGATTTCTGCTGCCGTTTGAAGGCCCGTAAAGCCTTCACTATGCTCTTAATCTGCATAAATATGACCTAAAATTCCAGCAGATTCTGTCTTGAAATCCTACAAAAGGGAATAAGCCAAACTGCATCGGCTGCACTGCCACATGTCTGAGATTGGATGTAAAAAAAAAAGGAGGGGGTAAATATTTTCATCTAAATCTCTTTGTGATTCCTTCACACATCCTTGGGGAAATGCAGGGTTCTGGATTGACCCGAACAAAATGTGAACTTTGTTTTTTTTTAAGGTGGTATAATTAGGAGTTCATTGCTCCAAATCTGATGGCAAACTGTCTTGGTCCACATGATGCCAAAAAAAGACTGACTTGTTCCTCCCATCACCATGATTCACAGTTGGGATGAATTGTAAAGCCAGAATGAAGTATTTTCTTTTCTCTAAGTTAAAACGTGTCCCTATAACATTTTCCGACAGCCCTCTGGTTTGTTGGTAGTTCTGCAGAGGAGGAGCTCAGGAACATCAGCTGTTATTGATGCTTGGATGGATACAACTTGTCTTGATTTTTTTTTTTCTCCATTTGTAGATCGTTTGAATGAAAACAAATTGGAAAAGTTGAAACTCTTTGGAAACACGTACTTTTTCAAGACCGCATGGCGTCGACTGTTTTTCGGGGAGGCTCATGATACAGTTCCACAATCCGGGTCAACTGGGTCATTAATTGATAAACATCTACATATTTGTGTTGTTTCATTAAAATTAAATACTAACCCTTTTATATTTGATGGTCATGACTGATTTAACTCTCCTATATATATTCCGTGAACTCAAAATAAGTCTGTATATTTATTTCTGGCTCTTGAATACTCTTAAATAATCAGTGCAGACCTTTTTCAGGAAATAAATAACCAAATTATTGGTCATTTATACATTTTTAATAGTTTTTCTTTCTTTCTTTGTTTTCATGGATTTCATCTGCTGTAAGGGATTCTGTTAAAATTAGATGAGTACTGTGCTCTAACTGTTCATTAAACCTGTAAAGCAAAGGTCATTGTTTTGTGAAATACACTCAACTAGAATTGGACTGAAATTTAAAAGCAACCATGGCATATTGGAAATGGTCTCAAATGGTTAAAATACTGCTGCATGGTAGATAATTAATTATGTTTTCATATTGCTTTTCATTCACCATGACATGTACCGGCATAATTGTCTTCATAAGAAAACATGAAATAGTCAAGACATGAGACTTGTCTTGCAGTGGCATAATGCGTATACATTTTTAAAATGTGCAACAGTAGTATACTATTATTTTATTGCAAATGATACAAGAAGAGTACCATCAGCAATTATTAATAACTCGGGTAAAGATGTGTCCGAAATGCTTAAAATAAATAGAATAGAACTTCCTTTTGGAGACTCCTGCTCACTGTGTTGTGATAAGAAAAAGGAGGTTTATTAAAAGCTTTTTTGGTTACTGCCCAGACTGTAGCTTTAGTAGCAGTCGTTTCCTGACACTTGATGATCAACACACATTTGTCTGACTTCAGTTGCATGTTCTCCTACCTTGCCCATTTTGAAGAGTGCAAAGATGGATGGATAAACTTTATTTTTCCTCATTGTTCCATGTTACTGCATTAAAATGTGACCTTTTAAAATCTTTATTTTAATTTTCGGAGGGTGCCGTAGGTTATAACAAACAAAACAAAAAAAAAAACAGCAAATATAGAAATAGTCACGCATACCCCTCTTCTCTCAGGTGCCACATTCCACTCTAGTTGCTCAATCATGCAAGGTAGGTAGGTTGCTTCTCCTCACTAACCGCCCTCCCACCCATACAGGCATGCATGCCTGCCCTCTTCTCTGCTTCTTGCAGCTCAGCCCCCCCCCCCCGCCTCCCAGGCATCCAACCCCATCCATTTCCTACTGACATACATCTGAGCAGGACCCCTGCACCTTTTGTGCCGGGCTCCTTTCTTTGTTAGCTGGTCGCAGCAGTAGCCTGCAGGAGCACATCAGCCATGTGTGCGCGTGCGTGTGCGTGCGCGTGATTGGAGCATATTAAAAAAATAAAAATAATAAAAAAATAAAATAAAATTAATAATAATAAAAAATAATAATAATAATGGGCAGTTGGATTTTGGTGAACTAAATTTGAATAACCTTTTGGCATAAATGTGATTGTGAGACTTTGTGTTTAGAAACATCTAAAATGTCCTGCGCTCATATATATATATATATATATATATATATATATATATATATATATATATATATATATATATATATATATATATGGAAATATTTCTTTATCTTTCAATGGTGTGAACTGCAGCATCACCAAGGTGAACTGCAGATAACCTCATGACGTTGCGCACATAGTATGCCAGCCTATATAAAAATTGACGGCGGCCGCATGGATCTGCTGGTGCTCTGAGCCGCTGATAAGGCTTTGCAGATCATCTGACTTCAGTCTAGATGAAGGATGAGCTTCTCGGGCATAGACATTGTCCATCCTGCTGATGCTCCCTCCTCGTCTCATCGTAAACTCTTGTGCACCCTCTGGTGCTTGCTAGTCTCCCAAACTTCTTTGTGTAGCCTGCTTTGCAGATTGTCTTCCTTGTCTGTGTGGTTGCTCATTATTCAGAGACAGACGGATCTCAGGTCATCTGCAGCTGCAGCGAAGGAGAAGCAGGAAAGATGGCGATCATCCATTAGACCGACCGGGCGCACGCATGAAATACGAGGACAACTTTGGGGAGGATCGCTCGAGGAGAAGATTGTACCAGTGAGTTTTTTTTGTTGTTGTTTCTTTTTTTTTTTTTTGGAGGGGGTTTAAATCTCCGCTTCTTCTGATTATGTGTCCAGTTTCGTCAAGGTTTTCTGCTGGGCTTTCAAGGTCCAAGAGAACGTCGGTGTGGTAGATCATGGGATATAATCTGGAGAGCGCCTCGTGAATGACCTGGAAAGAGCTGCGTGCTCGCTCGTGTTTTTAGTCCAGGGTCCAGACGAGGAAGTCGGGGCGAGATTTTTCTCTCTTTTTTTTTTTTTTAGTAACTAGGCAGCCCAAAGTCAAGTGGGTCTTCTCGCTTCCCAAGCCGCCGCCGCTTCCTCGCGTATGTCGCCTTTTCGGCGTGTTGTCAAAGTGACACAAGGAAATGGACGCGGCGTTGTTGGTGGCGGCGGCGGCGGGTGGCTCGCCTGCGTGTTTCGGCTGCACCGGAGCAGAGTGTTTTGTTATTACGCCGGCATGTCTGGTCAGGGGAATTAGTCGGTGCCCCTCTCTCTCTCTCTCACACACACACACTCACACACACACACACACGCGCGCACAACGTGTGTGGTGCCTGCGCGGTAGCTTCATGGAGAAGCCATTGCTCCCGGTTGCTCTCCTCTCCCAAACCAGACTCCATTAGCGACACAGAGGAGCTGCCATAGCCGCTGGTCCAGCCACACACACACACGCTCACTCACCATGAAAGCCATGTCCAGTGCTTTCCTATCCCCTCCTCCTCTCAGCTTCTAGAGAAAGAAACCTTATCAGCTAGCGATTTCTTTTTATTTTTTTTTGGAACTCGGTTCTCCACAGCGCTGGTGCTTTATATCTCTTAGGAGAACCTCCAGCTTGGGTCTTACCTATATTAGGTCCTAAGCTTTTTTTTTTTTATTATTATTTTTATTTTATTTTTATTCTTGGGTGCTTATTGCTACAGTGTTGCCAGCTTCACTGCTTGGAGGTGCTGTTCTGCTTGTCACTGGTCTCAAGTCAGGTATGTCACACAAAGTAGTAGAAGGCTTCACCATAAAATGGAGGAAGGGAAGATGAGTCTCCAAGGAGAGCCCCAGGAGTCAGACAGGCAGGCAGAACAAAGGTGGTGTTCAGAATGAGCTCATCCACCTTTTTCTTCTTCTTCTTCTTCTTCTCCTTCCTCCTCCTTCAGTTCTTCTTCTGCTGCTCTTTCAGCTCTGAAGTTGTAGTTTGCTTAAAGGAAGCAGAAGAACTTTAAAACTGGTGGTGCTTTCAGGGTTTTAGCTTGCTCACAAACAGGCAAGGGGTGCTTACCAGTATTAAGATCTACCTAGTGTTTCAAAACCACTTAAATGTTCCATTATATTGTTTCTTCTGGTCTAAACTAATTTGAACGAGACGGAAGAGAAGTAGTTTTCTATTTTTTGGAGCATGGAGGAGTGTAATTCCTGACCTGTTGCTGCACACTGCCAGTCAGCTGGCTGAAAGAGGACTACTACATTTTATGGGTGCCAGATATTTTTATTATTTTTTTATTTTTTTTTACCTTTGCTATTTAAGTAAACACTTTATCTATCCCAGGAGAGAAATAATTTAGTCAAAGTAGCATCTAACAATTTAAATATAAGTTGTTGTTTGTTTTTTTTTTTTTGGCCCTTTTGTATCCAACTATTGCAGATACTAAATGGTGCAGTCTGCCGACCATGTGTGAATTTAAGCCAGCTTTTATACCCAGGGATTTTAAATGTTTTTTTAATTTTCTGATCGTAGTCTGCTGGTAGGAAATTTTTGTTTATTACTCCAAGAAACTACCTGGATGAAGTCACTCAGGTATTTCTGGTTGATCAGCACCTAGTGGTCCTAATGTCTCACATTTCATCAAATTAATCAAAACTGACAGATGGAAACAGGATGTGTAATTAGATGGTTTTAGAAAACAATAGGCAATTTATACGAGATTTGATCACTTCAGTGACTATAGCTCTACAGTCTGTAACAGCAAAAACTGTGCAAGGGTTCTAGTGCATGGTTTGTTTGTGGCTTACAAAATGAAAATTGTAAGAGACAAATTGGCAAAGGTGCAAACTGTTAAGAGTCACGCTTTTTCTTGGTTACAACAAAGACCAACCTATTCAGTAAGGAAGTATTTTTTTAGTCACTATTATGTGACAGTTGGAATACTCTGATAACGATGCTGTTTTATGTCTGTTAAGCTGTCCATCCAAGTCTGGCTACTGCAACAGCCTGACTAATCAGCTAATATTAGCTTGCAATAAATAGCCTAATATAACTATTGATGGACAGCAAAAGGCCACAATGGCCTGCAAAATAGGCATTTGAGAGATTCTGTATTTTTGTTTCTGCATCAAAATGAGAAACGTACTGGATAATATTTATAACTGTAATATTCAATATGTTATTTTGGCACTGGTAGGATTGATTGCTTCTCTTTTGTGTCTTTAAATATGTGTGGCATTTTGGTTTTAACGTGCTTTTATAAATGAAACAGGGTTGGATTAGACTTGTCTTTATGGTCACAAGAAGCATAAGGCCGCGACACCTTGTTAATTTCTCTCAAAGTTATAAGTTGAGAATTTCATACCAGCAAATAGCATCTTGCAAACTCATCAGCTCATCATCTAAACAATGTTCAACAGAAACATTTAGAAAATCCTATTAGTGATTCTCTAACTTTTTATTAAAAAAAAGCTACTACAACATGAAGTTGTCTAGGTACCACAATGCTTTGTTTTAAACATTATTGCAACACTTTGTTGAAGGATGCAGTTTAAGTATATCTTCAAGTCACTCTCAGCAATTAAAATTTCCAAGTTTTTTAAGTTGGAAACAACAGCAGATAGATCCCCTAAAGTTGTCCTTCTGGTGGGAAATTTGGACATCAAGATCCAATATGGCTGCCATGCATATAAAACCTAGTGGCAGTTAAAATGGTCTATTTTGTTATAAAGATTTGTCCTACTAAATACAATTTCCTTTTATAAAGGTTTATACAGTGTACTGCATGTAGATCATTGCATTGCTAGCTTGTGTTGCTAGTAGCTAGCTTGGTCACAGATTATACCAATTGGGATATCTCAGTGTGTTTTTTTTTTTTTTTATGTATTTACCTGGAACTTGTTGTATTATATTGAGTGGGATTCTCAGGTCCAAGTTTCCACTTTTAGTGGCACAAAAAACATGTGGATCCACTTGTTCCTTTTTGAGTTTGTACAAGGAGATCTTTGAATTTTTTTCCCCCCTCCCGTTTCTTTTGACAAGCTTTTTGATATGCTTCGGGTTTTGGCACCACATCCCAATTCATTAGTTTTTATCTTGGAAATGAAGTGCCAAAACTTCTCCTTTATACCACCAAGGACAGTCCAACCAGCACCAGTGGTGCTTGTCGCACAGTTTGAGAACTACGGCTCTAACTAGTACTGAGCATAGTGATGCTATAGGATTTTTGAAAGCAGGACGTTGCCATTTATTTTTTTTTTTTTTGGTTATGCAGGTAGTTAAATATCACCAAAGTGGTATCTATATATATATATATATATATATATATATATATATATATATATATATATATATATATACCTTTCTCTGTGTGTGTGCGAGTGAAGCAACGGCTGTTGCAGGCGGTTTCCAATAGGAAGTTCTCATGATGATTCTTGCTTTTATATCGCATAATTATTTGTACTGATGTGGTTTTCAAGCCATTTAAAGATCAGTTTTCAAGCCTGAACACGCTCTGTGTTATCTGCTCAGCCTTAGGTGATGTCTTGTGCATAATAGACTAAAGGTGACCAGCCTGTTTGGAGATTGAAAGGTGTGCTGGTTGACTGCCGCGTGTGTGTGTGTGTGTGTGTGTGTGTGTGTGTGTGTGTGTGTGTGTGCGTGCGAGCCCTGTAGCTCTCCTTGCCACTGTGTGAAATCTTGCTGACGAGAAGCCTGTGAGCTTGACACAGTGTGCTGCGACAAGGCTGGGGCTGGGAAGAGCAATCAAAATGGTGGCCACGCTCCTTCTCTCCCCACCTCGGTAGGGCAGACAAGTTCTCGAGGAGGAGCCAAAAGAGGACGAGCAGGCGAGAATCTGCTGTGGTAGACACATTCGGCTTTGCAAGACAGGCTGGCTGCGGCGGATGTATTCTGCTGGAGGTTGTTGCAAATGAGCTTTGGGGATTGCTTATTCAAGGGGTGATTGAGGTCTTTTGGTGGAAGCTCCAGCCTCCATGCAGATAGCTGGTGCTCTGTTTGCACTTCCAGCTCGAGCTTTAACTTTCACAAGTGCGCAACACATTCCTTATCTGTTTTTCTTTCTGCACAAACAGCTGATTGATAGGATTCTACCTTTGGGTCTGCAGGGTTTTGAGACTCCCGAGGTTTATTGGTTTACCACGTCAATGTTATCGTTGTAGCGCTATAAATGTACGTCTTACCATACGTTTAATGCAACGACTGGAAAGCCTCGTCTGGAGGCCTTCTTATCCTGAATGTGAAGCTGACCAGTCAATCAATTGGTAAATATTGTGATCGTCAGTAACCCCATCAGAGAAAACTCAAAGCTAATATTTACTCATAAATTGGTCCTTCTGTGTCTTGTTCAGAAATCGTATTGGATTTAAAACCTTTTTATCAGTTAATGATCTAATCTTCCAGTTTATTTCAAGAGAAATATTCATGTCTTAAACAGAAGTTATGGTCACTGTGATATTTTTGAATTCATGACACATCTAAAACATGAATTTTCCTACAAATCTGAAAATTCAGACTAAGTATAGAGATTTTCTCATGGAAAACAAATCGGGCATTAATCTCAACGACCCAAATAGGAGACAACTAGACTTTTCTCGTCTCTTGAAGACCTTTGAACTATCATGCAAAAGTCTTGTATAGTTCTGATCCTGGATGAGGAGTATAAGGCTTATACATTGTAGTTAGAATGGTGCCGGTGATTGGGCCCGTAAGGTCACCTATATGGTCATCATGATACTATTGGACAGTAAGTAAATAGAATTAAATTAGCCAGATCTGGTGTTTGAAACAGAATTAAATGAAATCTATAAGTACCAAGTGAAGGTAAAAGTAGAACTATAGATATGCTAAACGTCTCAAAATGGGAGGTGTTGAAATCCATGCGTGTGTGGAGCACCTTTGGTGAACCTTTGTGGCTCCTACCTCAAATGCAGACTTTGTTCTTTTTGTTGTTGTTTTCCGCTTGTAACCCTAAAGCATCAATGTTTTCTAGTTGTACATTTCAGTAAATTTTGAAAATATTTCTGCTCCCAAATTCTTCTGTTTATTTTTACCCAAAGTAGTTTTTATGGGTTACTTGACTTCAACATCTTCTAATGGTACACAGAGCATGTTATTACTGTTATTGATAATGTGCTTTGCAAGCCATTGATGCCCCTGTTAATAAGCCAAACCTCCTAAATATTCACCTTCCCATGATGAAAGAGCTGGTTGTGATAGTATAAAAACACATTGATTATAACTGCCGTAAACACACGTATTTAATCCCAGAACAAAAAGTTTTGTTGCATTTAATGAACATAATTTATTTTTTTAATTTTAATTTTTTTACATTTTACCTTCTGGTTACCAAATATAGAAGGGGGTGAAAGAACTACTCGATTATTTGCTGCATCTTTACCTTTTGGTTTTGTCGTTCATTGATTTATTTTTTACAGCATGATACTATCTAAATTCCTCAGCTAGAGCTACAGAATAAGGCATCCAACTCATTTATAAAAACTAAAATAAAAATAAAAACATGGAGGAAGCAAGGTGAAATTAAGATGTGACTTAAGGCTATTTTAAGACCTAGTGTGGAAAATGTATATGTATTTTGGGGTTTCTTGGGGAATTTTAGACCTTTTTATGTCTACACCCGCATGGAGCCGAATGCGGCATCCGCACAGAAAAGTTTGAGTGTAAAAATGAAACCGCACCAAGCCGGAGGTTCCCTAATGTGCATTGTAATACTTATGCCGCGCCAGTGAGTGGTGCAGTAACGCTGCCACAGGGTCAAAGAAGGAAGAAGAAGAGCAAGGCTAAAACAACAAACGCAGGAGAAAGGAAGCGTTTTTGTTGACTGGCGACAAGGAGGTCCACACAAACGCAGTAGCGGCGCAAAATGTGTCAAAAACCCACAATACATTGAATAGTGTCTGAAACACAACCAGTTGTTTTTTTGTGTTAACGGAGGTCTGAGTTAGCTTGCTTGCGCAAACACACACACACCAGTTTGTAGCAGATGGGGTGCCTTGAAACCTTCCCATTCTGGGAACTTGGTTTCAAACGTTGTCGGCTTCTTGGCCGCTTCGTCTGGACGGGACCCCCTATCTGTCTGAAAAAAGTTGCCGGATACACCCAGGCCTGTCTTAACTGTTTGGAAACTCTTAACTTAAAGTGAAGCGTCAGAGTACCTCTTCAACATAGTCGTATAAACGACTGTTCAAATCTAGTAACTATTCTGGAAGCACACTTGTCCCAATGAAAACTACCTCCAAAACTCAGCATTGAGGCGAAAGGGGGCAGAGCCGTAAAATCCTGGAAGCTAGCAGGTTTGTGAGGTGTTTCAGGTTCACACCAAAAACCCTTTTTAACTGGTAAGACAGAGGAGCAAACGGCTGAGAACCTCTGTGATGGTTTCAATGCTTGAAGGAAGTGCTGAAGAAGCTCATAACTCGCACGCTTTCTGCTCTTTACCTCCTCTCTACCTCACACGTACACAACCCCCCACCCCCCACCCCACCCCCCTCATCCTAACCTCACTCATTCACTTACACTGCATGATGCACTCCTCCATTCTTCTCTACCTGGGGCAGTGAAGGAGGCCAGGAGAGACGCACAAAAGCAAATTGAAATGCTCCAGTGAGTGCTTTCTTGACGTGATGCATGGCTCATGAGGGTACAGCCTGGCCCTGCTGTTACAGTAGCAACCAAAGCACTGGCCAGATAAAAAAAAGAAAACTACAGCAAGAAATCCCTTTAGTCTCTCACATTGTACTGTTTTTTTTCTGGAAAATGCTTGGTGATTGTGTTAAAACTGTGGCGTGATACGTAGTATGGTTTCTGCTGCTTAGCATTTGGCCTGTTTTTTTTTTAAAGATCTAAACGCATCATCATGTCTGGGTTTTAGGTGGAACAAGGAAGTGGCTTAGTAGAGGTGTCATTCCAGTTTCTGTTGTCAGTTGCCACGTTACACTGCTGCAGAACTGGTTCCTCCTCTTTGCTTTCCATCTGAACATCACAGTTCACAGCGTTTCCCCTCCTGGAGAAAAAAAAAAAAAAAAAAAAACTGTTTGTAGCTCAGGGAGGTTGTCTCCTCTCGACATGCCTGTACCTAAGCAGCAGGTTTTAAAGAAACCACGGGGTCTAAAATGACGGCGTCGATGTGACCGTGTGTCCTGCGAGATGAATGAGGAGTCCTACGGTTTCCAAACTCATCATGCTTTAATGTCCTTCTGCAGTAGGACACAGTGAACCTACTCTGTCAGCCTCAAGCTGCCTGTGGTGGAGGGAGGAAAAGGGGAGAAAAAAAAAAAAAAAACCCTCAGGCTTCTTTGGAGACGCCCGTTCCTTAGGCAGTGTGGTGCCTCTGGACAAGGCTTTCATTGAGCAGGAACAGGACTGGTCTTGTAGGGAGAGATCCACACTGGCTCAGCCTCTGAGACAACAGAGCTGTCCATCCACAATTAAATATTTAGAAGCTTGGAAAGGAGGTCCCTGTGGTAAGTTAATATTGATGCGTCTCTCGTCTTTCCCTTCTCAAACTTGTTGAGTTGCCTCAAGAGGTCAGTTTGGTGGACCTAAAGAACAAGAAACTCACCTCCTCTCATCTTAAAACCAACTTTGAAGGTCTTTACTGTTTTCTGAGGGTAATCTGCTCTTAGTTTCCATCTTGAGCTCTTGGGTTCTTTTTTTTTTTTTTTTTGGAGGGGGGGGGGGTGGTTACTGCTTCCCTTGTCCTCTCGTGGTTACTCTGAAATGCTCTGTCCTGACTAGCTTGTAACCTCACCCACCTCCTGTAACTGAAGTAACTGCCATGTCAGGCTTACAAGGAAGTCAGCATTGCAGTGTTTTCTGGCAGTTGTCCACTGAGTGCAACTCAAAAGAAACCCTTCAGTGCATCCTGCAGCTTTTTTCTGGTTGTCTGTTTCTGGGGAAGAAACGCTGAGTTGGAGATGACTTTTTTTTTTTTTTTTTTGGAGACATTGCAGGTACAGAATCGAGTCGTGATGGCAAGCTTTGGGGGGGGGGCATCCAACGCCTCACAAGTATTCATACCCCTTGACGATTCCCTTTTCTGCAAAATCAACAATTGGACGGCGTGGTGTCCATTTGTATTAAGCCCTCTTCTGTGAACTTCTTCAATTTTTACGTTTTTGCCACAAATTCTCAGTCGGACCCAAGTCTGGAGTAAACATGCTTACAACCAAACAAACTGATTCCCAAGTCTGTCGCTGCTTTTTACAGGTTTTGGTCCAGGATTTGTTTTGTGTTGAACTCGGTTCACCTTCCCATCAACTTAGACCAGCTTCCTTTGACCTGCTGAGGAAAAGCATCCCCACAGCATGAGGCTACCAAGACTGTGTTTCAAAGGGGAAGTTTGCATCTTTTAGAATACGTGTGTTGCAAGTAGGCCAGAAAGTTGATGTCTCGTTTGAGTGCAGATTTTGTGGCATGCATGTCTAATGGTTGTCCTGTCAATATATTCTCCCACCTGAGCCGTGAATCTCTGCAGCTCCTCTGGAGTTACCATTGAGGATCTTGATGAATTCTCTGATTTAACGGCTGTCGGTGTAGGTGGACCGCCATGCTTGATAGGTTCTCGCAGTTGTTCCATACTCTGTTTGATGATGATCATGATGATGGTGCTGATGATATTATTATTAAATCTTTGTTTGTACATGTAGTCTCATGGAGAGACGAGCTCTCATTTGCACTCAAAAACGTGAACTAGTGCAGTCGTCCACTTTATGCTAACATTTCATTTAAATCTTTTTTTGTAAACGTTACGTAATTGTTGGTTTTTAACCCAACAAACACCGGTTTTATGTGTTAACTGCAAACAAAATGTTAAGGTAAGGTGGACAACTGCCCTGGTTTACTTTTTGAGTGTACAAGAGTAGCACAAATGTAAAAACTCGGAACAAAATCACAAGACTTACTAAAAGACAATGTCACAATGTTTTAAAATACTCAATAATAAAGAAAGAAGGAAACGTAAAAGAACTTTCTGATATCGTTGCAAGATTTTTTTTGATCGTGAGATGTTCAGAGGTCATATAAAAGATAGTGTTGCTTTGGACGTCTTCACAGCTTTATCCCTGACTCTGCTCTTCATTATGCTGTTTGTCCGCGAATGTTGTCTAACAAACCTTAGAGGCCTTCACAGAACAGTTGTATTTATACCGAGTTTAAATTACCCACGGGTAAATGCTGTAGATACTGCTTAGTTGACCGATTGGTTGCAGAGCATTTCATTGATGGGGTATTGGATGAAATGGGTTAAATACATACGTGTCCCACAACTTTCTGAATTTTCATTTACAAAAAAATATTCTTTGCACTTCACGTGTTTCTGAAATGTTGTGGAATTTAGGCGAGACCGCAGGCCGGTTGGCTTTTGAGCGAGGAAACCGTTTCCTTGGAGAAGCGATCTTCCAAGGCTGCATGGAATGTAAGGTTTCCTGGACTAATTGTCCTTGTGGAAAAAGCACTTCCTGGTTTCTCTGCAAAGTCTGTCCTTGTCTCCTTGGTCATGTTTGTTTAGCCCATGCACAAGCTGATGCGCTTCAGTTTTAGGAGCTATGACTCAGCTCTCCCGTCCGACAGCGGCTATGTTCTGGTTGGACCTGCTTGTTGTGTGCCACACAGCGAAGGTTGTTCCTGTTCCTCCATTTAGCCTACTTGTGTACATGATTTAATTTCTCTGAGTTTTCCTTTTTTTTTTTTTTTTTTTAAAGCCCAAGGGAAGTGAGCTCTTGAGAAAAACCAAATATATCTACCCACCGTCCCTTGTAAAATAGTAAAAATAATCACGCCTGGAGCTATTAATTAAATTGTGCCCTTAATCATTTTTGGATGGAATATTTAATCATGTTGCAGAGGGTTGCCCTCAGATTCATCCCATGCTTTCCATGCTTTTCTCACTGATTGTATTTGGTAACCCATATCTCTTGTTTACACAAGCTTCCATGTGTCTTCTTAAAAGTTTTTTTTTTTTTTTTTTTTTTGATGGCTGGATTACTGTACGTTTTTATATTTAGAAGCAAGATAACCAGCCTTTTGGATGGAGCCCTCAGCTTCTGTCATGGTCGCTGAGAACAAAAACCACACATCTCACTTCTGCTTTCTGCGTCTCGGCCATGACAGCCTGCAGAAGGAACCGGCAGGAGAGGAAGCTGCTTGCTCAGGTCTGCGCTCTTAAAGCTAAACACTTCCATCTGTGTAACAGGATAGCCGAGGCGAGCAGCTCCTCCACTCTGCTCGAGCAGGACGGTCAAAGACCTTGAGGAGCACAAAATGGCTGGCCAGCCGTGCCACTGATACTCCGGTGCGATTGGCTGTGTCTCCTTGGCCGCTGCGGGGTCTGGCTGTGTGAAATGGAGTCCTCTGTGTGGAGCGTTGGCCCAGCCTCAGCTCTGATGCAGAAGATAATTCTGTAAGCCTCGAGAGGGGAGAGACGCGAGAGCAGCCAAGTGAGGTGACTATGCTTAGAGAAGGCTGAGCAGAGGACTTTCAGGTTGCTGCTCTGTAGACTTGCTTCCTCATTTCATCTAGATTTGTGTTGGGAGCTATTTTCACTTGGTGTAATTTTGGGTCAGATGGCAATAGAAAGGTTAAGTTTATGATTTTTTTTTTCTGGGTGTGGGGGGTTGTAACGAGAATAAAGCGATAGATACATATGGGTATTCGTTATCTAACCTTCACACCCAGAAGGCTCTGTGGAATTCACCAGCTTGTCGTTTTCTGAACATTTGAGCCTTGAAGGTTGCATAAATACCTCCTGTGAGAATCGCGTCTGAATGCAGATGTAGCAGATCATATTCTGATTGCATTCTTCCTGGTGGTGAGCCTTCACCATGACAACCTGAAGATGGTAACGACGCAGAAGATGGCCCTTAAATGCTTGCTTCTCCGTAATCTGCCTGGTCATTATCATCTGAGCAGAAAGAGGCCAAACGTTGTCACCAAGTGCTCAGTGCTGCAGTCTTCCCTCTTTTCAGAAGGAACAATCTGAGCCCTTTGCTGAGCACAAAGGCTACCCTTGGAGCAAGGTTACTTGTTCCATGATGGCCAGCTTCTTTCTCCCCTTTTTTTTTTTTCCCCACTCCGTGCAGCTTTAGAGGGGGAAACGTGGAAAAAGAGAGCTGGACATATTAGGAAAGGAAGTGTCTTGGTTTGTTATGCTGGACTGAAAAGAAGGGAATGAGTTCGCTAATCTCACTGCATGGGTGAGGCCAGGTAACCATCTGCCACAGATAAAGAGCTCAACCCACGGGGTTACTACTCTTGTCTGAAGCACCTCAAAGTATAGTTTACTTTTAACATACCTCATGTCAGGATTGGTCTATATGAGAGGAAAGTACATTTTCTCTCATTTAGATATAGGTTTCCGTACTTTATTCCCTAATATGTTTTAAAGAAATATACAGTTCAGAAATTCTTTAGAAAATACTGTGTCATAGATTTTGTATTCAAATAGTTTATCTTTGAGTTGCCTCATCAAATCTTGAGTTTAACCTTTTTACCATATTGATTGAGAGCCGACAGATGAAGAAAGTCATTGAAAAGTAATAAAGCTTTTATTGGCCTCTGGACAATATAAATCCTGCTTTTAAACTGGACCCATAGTTTTTAAACTGTTGTTAAACCGTTTTTCAAGTCGGAGTGTCTTTATTTACCTCTCTTGGGAGAAATTGGCTTTGGACAGAGGGTCTTACTGCTCCGACACACAAGGCACTCATCTGTAATTTCACATAGATAAATGAATAGATATATAAATAAATATAAAACCACAATAACAAACTTGGTTTTAAAGCAGCTGTATTTACTGTAGGGCAGCGGTTCTCTTTCTTGGAAGGACCAATTTGCTGTCTGAACTGGTACTCCAGCCGCAGTTGGTTGCACCAATCCGTTTGTTGATTTTGTCCCCAAAGATATAAATAGACAGGAAAAAATTTACATTTTTAGACATGCATTCTATTTTCATTGAGAAGTAAAATTGTAAAAATTGTGAAACTACAAGACAATACGGCATTAACCTGGAACTCTAAATGGGGAAAGGCAGAGGCTACCCACCAACCCCGTCCTCAAAATTTTATGCGGCGGTTATTTAACAATCGGTCATATCTGCACTTAATAAAGAATTCATTTTAATTTCTGGTAGAAATGTAAAGAAAATTGTGTAATTTCTCAGCCGCACCACTAGTAGGCGGTATGTTCGTTGAACCTCAATAACATGCCGATGTGCACAAACACTCCCTGCTTAAAAAGGCGGGCGCCACTAAGTCATACTGCACATGTGCGCAGGGCTTGTATCTTTTTAACATATGGTACTTCAGAGCCTCTATTTGCGAGCATGTTCCTTAAGTATAAGATCATAGAAAAGGCAGAGATGTGAATTGCTACTGGCTTCTGTTACTAATAGTAGTTAGCATGGCCATCGAGTAAAATAATTGGGAAATCCCACTGGCCAATGTGTTCAAACAATTTATCTCTTTGGCTTAGCTCTACATTCAGCTAATAGGAAAGGGCACAGTGTAAGCACCAACCGTGCAAAGCTTTCATCCCATCTATTGTTAATAATTTGGTGAGACGGTAGTTGACCCTTCATATATTTGTCACTAAAATGATTACCTCTGATACCCTGTTGGATTAACCTTTTGAAAAGTTGTACTCCTTCCTAAAAGTAGGGACATTTAGTACCAATAGTGCTTACCTTGCAAAAAGGTAATAGCAAACATCCTCAGAGTTCCACTAAAGGCAACCAAAGTACCACCAGTGGTAGGCCTACCTTTAACCTGGTTTGAGAACAATGGGTTTAGGATAATACAGTGCTGATTTGACAAGTTTGAGTGTGGTATATTTTGAAACCAGCCTGTTCTGACCTACCAAAAAGCTGTAAAATGGTCAAATTAAGCTGCACTGTGTAATGATCTGACATTGAGATAAAACCTTACTGCTATACTATCATTTTCAAGGTAAATGTTTTACACCCAGTTTATGTAAAACATGGAAAATAATGTAAAGTTTCAGCTGGAAAATGTATAGGAACCCTGGGCACAGGCACACTTTGCCTTTTGCAGTATAGGCGATCCAGATGTTAAATAAAAAAAACAAAAAAAAAAACAGGTCCTGTCCTTCTGGGAGGATGGCCATATTATTTCCAACCAGGAACCCATGTTAGAGGCACAGCTGTCTCCCTTCCAACTTCCGTCTGTTTTTGATCTCAGGACTAGCTTGGAGCCCTCAGTCAGCTGAATGCTTTGAGGTTCAAAGATCAAAACGGCTCTGCTAGTCGTCCTCCATTACAGAGGTGGCATGTGTTCAGGCTGTTATGCATTAACTAAACTGACAGGGAGAAGGTTTTGCGAATTGGGTTTTTTAAAAAGTGTCAATGAAGCTGCAAACTGTGCAGACAAGACCTTCTGTCTCATTTAGCTGGGATCTTTTTCGTGAGGGACCCCTATCCTGCTGCCATGAGCTGTTTCTCTCTCTTACTTGCTCTGAATGTGACACAAGTGAAGGTCAGGCAGGAGACAGATCAGCAAATCTTGCTGGACTGCAGTGTCTGAAGGGCTCTGCACGTGTATTTATGGCTCCTCTGAGGCAGACTGGAACCACGGAGCAGATCTTCTGAATGTTCACTAGAACCTTGTCAAAAAAAAGCTCGCTGTTATTATAAATCCACAGAACTGAACGTGGATAACGGGTTTGAAGAGGAAAAAAATATCAGATCAAAGCCCTTAGTTATTCCAGAAACACGGTGACAAAAAGAACAAAATGACAGAACGAAGGCCATGTCTACTTGAGGTCATCTTTCTATGATGGATGGTCCTATTAAGCGGAAGCTTTGAAGGAAAAAAAAAAAAAACACCAAGAGGCCCACAGCAAAGCTAAAAATAACTGAAGGTCTGTATGGTTGAATCTGTCTGTGACTTCCACCTAGCTTGAGCTTTATGTGCTCTGGATACTTCTGAGCTTTCCTCAAGGCAACGACATAAAATACGTCTTCTGGCCATGAGGTCTATTTTAATGTCGATTTTTCTCCAAGCATGTGGTTAATTCCCAAGCCAGGAAGCCGAACTTGTGGTCTGACGAAATCAAGGTAGAAATCTAAATTTGTAAATGTGGAGCACTGGGACATGGCGTGCAGATCAAAAACCCTAAACTACACAGCTGTTAGGTAGGAACGGATGAAAGTTCCCTACATTTGGAGGAAAAAAGCAAAACAAGAAGATCAAGAAAAAGTTGCAGCTTGAGAGTTATGTCCTAAACTTAGATTTTGAGAGTTTTAAGAGCTGCTTGAGATTCCACAGTGCAGCGGTCTGTTGTAATACCTGACCAGTTTTTCAAGACTTATTTCAAAGAGAAAGAGAGCATTGTGTTGTTGTTTTTTTCCTATAAATGTATAAAAAAGAAACTAAGATAACTGTGATTTTAAAAGTAGAGAAGTTACACCTGGTATTTTTCTCCAAGTGGATGTAAATTGCACTGGATTTGCACTCTGCTATTCTCTCAAAAATATATATTTTTTATTATTATTTACTATTACATGTTGGAGGTTCAAGAAAGTAAACGCACCTACAGTTCAATTTATGTATTTCCTGTTAGCAACATAAGCAAGACGTCAAATTTATAGTCAAACAAAACCATGTTTTATCTGAAGCGCACAACCAAGTTTTCTTTTCTTTTTTTTTTTTTTTGGACCAACAAGCTACCATGTTACAATGTATAGGTCTTTAACTAAATAAATACATCAGGACTTTCAGTTTAAGATGCAATCTAAATCCAACAATCCAACAATTCTCAAATGTAGCTAAGTAGCCTGACCTTGACCTCCCTTTCTTTTTTTACTTTTTTTATGACATTTTAGGTCTGGTTCAGGAGTCCTTCATAGTGCCTAAAAGAAATTATATGGCAATATTTCTTTTAAAAACAACCTGAAATGTTGCCAATTTCTGTGGCGGTACGTACGTTTTCAAACCTTCCATTGAAAATTGATAGAGATTTAGAAACCCTTACACTAACATTTATGCTATAACCATCCTTATTTTTTACAATATAATCTAGGTATGTGTAAAAGTTCTTCTATTGTTCTTCCAATTAAAAATGATTGAATTATTTGACGTACAACTGTTATGAAAAGATTGCTAGCGTTTGTATCTCAACTTGCTCTAAATTTGTTTGATCATGGTGAAACCTCTCCAGCAAAGTTGCCAGAGTAGCGTTTCAACGTAAAGCTCGCTACGCTCGACCACCATTGACAAGCTTTGTCTCCCATAGCAAGGAAAACCTACTGGTGAAACTACATTGGGTAGAGTTGCAGCAGCAGAAACAGAAGGGGTGGAAAAACGGTTGGTACTCTGAGTTGAGCAAAGATGGGTTTCATTAGTTGAGTTGAACTTTTGACTCATAAGAGGAAGCATGTGCCATGTCGCATTTCACAATTGGCGCTGTCTTGAAATCAGCCATGTTTTGCTTCATGGTGGACCAGGGTTTTTGATGTGGAGTTGATTGGTGGATGTCCCTAGCCTAGTGCTGTTTGTCGGGCAGCGGCTGACCTACTTTCTTGAATGCTATAAGCCTTGAGAGAAGTATCCGTCTCCAGATTATTGCTTCACTTCTTGATCAGGTGGCTGGTTAATATTTTAGGACAATCCTGGGGTCTTTGCCGTGTCTTCAGGTTACTTTGAACTCTTCGGCGCTGGTTGACTTACTCTGATCAGGACCTGAAATCCAAAGTAGCTTAACTGGTTTACATAGTTTTGTGTAACATTGGTTCTAAACATGCCTTTTTTACCTTCTTCTTTTTTTTTTTTAGCAAAAAATTATGACTTCATTGACCTAAATTATGGCATTAGATTATAATTTTCTAAGACTCTGAGTAGTTTACATGCAGATATGGATTCCAAATGGCTGATGTACTACTATGTCCTCTGCACCCTTTTTTCTTAACTTCATTTCATTCCTGTCATTTTTATTTAATTTGAGGAGTCGTCTGATGAATGTTATGACAAAATGTTCATAGTAAACATTGATTCCTCACATCTCTTCTGAAGCCGACCCAGATCATTGATCGGTCAGGTGGGATCGATGTTTCATCTCTCTGTATTCAGACTTCCTCAAATGAGCCGCACCATGTGATCACATCATTTTAGGGAAGGGCTCTGCTCTGATCACAGGCAGAGAGGAATGAGGTCAGTGTCCCTCTACCTAGTCCTTATCACACACGAGCTGAAATGCTGTTGTAATAAGGCAGATATGCTCATCAAGGATTCCCGAAACAAGATGTTTAAGTCGAATTAAGTTGGATAGCTTGCAGACTATTTCATTAGTATCATATTGTATTGTCAGTACCTTAAAAATCCAGGTTCATGAATGTATTTGAAGGATTACTCTTTAAGGCATTTTCTCCCTTAAATTGACCGTTGAATCCTCCTCCGACACATAAACCTTCAAGAGGTTTCTCAATGAATCTTAATCAGTTCTGCAGCAGAATAACAACCCTAAGCCTACGCAGTTGTTGACGTATCTTCATCAGCAAGAAGAAAAGAAGTCCTGCAACAGATGGTATTGCCCACCTTCCCCTCCCCCACTCCACCCGGATCTGGATCTGAACAACATTCTGTCCAGGATTATGAAGTGATATAAACATTTTGAAACAGTCTAAATCCACCGAAGAACCACTGAAGATCTCAAACTGCGGTTTCTAAGCCCAGCTGTTAATATGCTACATTCTTATATTTAGATTTCAGGATAAATACAAACGTAATGATCAGTTGGAGACATACAGTACATTTGAATCTGGTGCTTGAATGAGCCAAAAGTTATCCCTGTGTCCACATACGGGATACATAAAAAAATGTAAGTACAGCCCAAAAGTATTCACACCGTGGCTAATTTAGATTTATACTGCTTTTAATTTAAACAAAAGGTTTGTTTTTCCTCTGAAAGGAAATTAGACAAGCATGTCTCAAAAAGATACAATTATGTAAACAATTTACAAACTTTAGCCGAAAATTGTTTTGATTTGCGTTTTATTAAGAATGTCTTGTTAATTGCGTAAACCGTTCTCAATAATCCGTTATTTTTTTTAATTCAGATTACAGCCACACAACTTTTCTTATAATAATTCAACATCTACGTTTAATTAAAATGCTTTTAAGGGGTATTTTGAGTTCCAAGCTTTTTAACTTGGAAGGCCCCCTTTTCATCACCCTAATGTTCAGCTCTTATTATCCTACAATATTCTAAGTTTGGGCATGGTCTCCAAAGCATTATTACTTATTTCAGTCATACAAAATAGGCTGGTATCACTCCAATAGTACTTTAGCCCTAAATCTGAATATTTTTGACAGAAATATAATAGGGGGACGGATCTTAAAACATTAAACAACCGAAGTGATGTACTTGAATTGTATACAAATGTGAAGTGTTTTATTTGAAAGGTAAGGCTAACATTGTAGCTATTGGATATCAACTATTGAAAGTAATGTTTGTTTATATTTGAGGTCCACTGATACCATCAGGCTGTATCAGGCTGTATTTGCTTCTTGGCAAGTGTCGGCACTCGGTCTTGAACCCGCAAACCCCATCGATGTTTTAAACGTGCATATCTTTGATCAGCACTTCACTCCTGTGGACGTGTAGCACACTCTCCTTTCTGTCACAGGCCCACAGTCAGAGCTGGGGAACCTTCTTAAGCAAACATAATAAAAACACAAGACTTTTGGTTTTTCATACCAATTTATATATATTATGTTAAGTATGAGATACAATTATTTAGAAGGAAAACATGCATAAGCCTTTTTTTTTGGTTAGGAAAGCCTTTTAGTTTGTTAGCGGAAGTTTAGCTAGCATTAGCTACTGACCGGCATTTTATCTCTTGTAGCCACATCAGTAAAAGGCTTTTACTGATGTGGTTCAACACCAGTAACTTTGTTTTTCAGTCTTCAAACAAGTGGCTTGTTTAAAGACTGTTTGTACACAATTTGTTATGAATTTACCTTCATGTGCAAGTTTACAGACTAGCTGTTATTAACAGATGGAGAAACTTGATGTTAAAATGCTGATAATGTGACGGATGTGTCCATCATAAATGCAACTCATAGTTTGGTTAAGAGGAAGGAGAATGTGTTTATTACTGACCTACTGGTAAATAAATGAACTGAGCTCTGTGCACTGAGCTTCACTCAGATCTGTGAGACAGTTGATCAGTGTCGTATCATCTCTGTGATCTATATGGGTTATGTAGTGCAAATATATAGTATTGTTAGAACAGAAAAATGTCACACAATATTACGCAAGGTTAGGAATCACTGCAAAACCTAGTATTTATTTTGTGATTTGTTAAAAATATTTGTATTTATTAATGGCTTGGAGATCCTATCCAGGACTGATGCTCAGTGATATCACTTCTTTTGTTCTTAAACCTTCAAGTGACGCCAATCCACCAAAAACCCAGTTTGGCACCTAAACTCTAGCTGCTGGCTGTGTGGCTGTGCTGGTCCTCTGAGTCTGTGCGTTAGTGCCCACAATCTCTGCAGACTGACTGTTGTGTGCAGGGCAGGTAATTTAGGTGTAGATGGGTGCATGTTAGCTGACTGTACAAATGTTAATTACCCTTCCTGGCTTTCTGGTTTGAACTTGGGGCCTGCAACGACCTGTTTGTTCACCATAGAAAAATTGGCATTGTAAATGTGTGGAAATACAGAAGTGTTAACAACGGAGAATTATTTAACTTTATTATGTGTTTGGATGCTTTAAGAGGCTACCCACTCTGAACAAAGCACCGACATATCATCACCTTTTTAAGTAAACTGGAAAAACTGAGCAAACTGTTGCTTACTTACACATTCTGTAAGTAAGTACTGTTGCAGACCAGCTCCTCGGGGGTCATATTTCTGGCCAGCTCATAACCGTTAGTAATTCAATTTCTTTTAATTTTAGATTTGGTGTCTAAAAACATGAGGGGAAAAAATTCAAAAAATGTCCTTTTTGTACAAAAAATTAAAACAAAATTTTAAAACTACAGTTTTAAAATTACTTCATAAGTGTTGTGAGGGTCTTTCTCCATCACAGTGTTACTCCGTCAGTTGTTGCATCATGATTATTTTTTATGAAGAAATATTTGCAAACCCCAAATTATTAATTGTTTTTGTTATCAAGGAATAAGTGTGGGAGATGTATTTTAGAAAGCTGACCCAACACATCTGCTTTCCATACAGGCAGAGAAAACTGGTAAAAGTTTTGTAATCATAACTTTTTAGCTATGTCTTAAAATATGTTGATATAGAATCAATAGTCTATATTTCCATTAGGTAATCATAATGAAATTTTGGTCAGATGGCTGGCTCAGGATGCGCACATAACAGACACAAATCAGACACCCATGGAAAAGCAATGAATAAGCATTCCTAGAGAAGATCCTCAAAAATGCAAAAACAATACATTTACAGTCTTTATGCTGTACAGTTAACCTTTACAGCATAAAGACTTATCAGCAGGGGGAAAATACTGTGCAATCATTGATGCATAATAAATCGTATTGCAATAAAACGTTTCAAAAATGTTAATGTTCAATAGTTTAGAAGCTGCAGCTTCACTTTGACAGCAATAACTTGACAATACTAGTCAATGAGTTAGTTGAGAAACGTTTTTTGATGGTCCTTTCTGGCTTATGCTTTTCTTTGTGAAAAGTGTTACTGAACAAGGTAACGTATTTAGGGTAAAATAAAGGTTCTTTAGAATGCCCCTGCTGGTGCTGAGTTAGATTATTAATTATTCAACAGTCCTTTTCATTCTTCCCTATTAGGAAAGTGTTTTTAATTGATATTTTGATATAAAATACGATAAAAATTATTCAAAGATACTCATATGTGTCAATCGGTACATACGGACCCATTCACATTTGCCTAATTTGTTGAACTTCTGGCAGCAGGGCTGAATTAACAGAGACACTCAGCGGCTCCCCTAACCATAACCATGAGCTGCTGCTGGAAGCTTAAACTCTGCTAACAAGGCGAGTATAGCCAGGAAATATGTGTACGGCCCTCTTTAGTCAATAAGAAAAACATGAAAGATGAGCAGGAGCAAAACTCTAGCTGCTTTTAAGTTGCAAGCGAACGCTACAACACCCATGTTTGAGGGTAACTTTAGAAGGTCAGTAAAGCATCTTTATCTGCAACAAGGAAGTAGTAGATTTCCCTGACGACAATTGCTAACTCTATTTGTCTAAATATTAGCTTCAGGGACACAGACAGCTGAATGACAGTGTTCGGCCTAAGCTCCCACCGAGATGTGCTTTCTAGGTGCAAAGTTCCAAACCACGCAACACCCTATTCTAGTGCGGCATGAATTATTGCAAGAACATATGTATCAGCTGGCTGCTCAGTCAGCTGCTAACCAGCGAAGCAACAAACCAAACTGCTGGTGAAGATTCTCAGTCATCCAGGTCATGGTCATTCCAAAAAAACAAAACAATTGGACTTGTTTTCCAAAGTTGAAGTTGTTTCGCTTTCGCTTACACAAAATCCCAGTACATTTCAAACCAAACAGGACCCTCAGAGGGGGTGGACCTGTTTCTGTTGAATTTGCATGTTATCTAAGCCATTATAAGGCCTTTGTTGGGCAGTAGTATAAAGCTTGATACTCCACATTACTCCAGACTTTTTGAATTGAGAAAGCTTCCTGGATAAGAAGGGAAACGTCTTCAACTACAGAAAACGAGTCCAGTTGTTTTGTTTTTACTTTTTTTTTTGGAACAAACCAAACCTTTCCCCTTGACTCTTCCAGTGGTTTGTAAAAGCATCGCAGGCTAATGGGCCTAATAATAACACAAGTTATGTTGGAGCCAGACTGAATCTGACAACGCAGAGAACTAGGGCTGGACAATTATTTGCATTTGCAATATAATCACAATTTTAAAAACTGGAATTTCCAAATCGCAAGGGTTTGCAATTTTTGGCTATGTAACAATTACCGGATTAGACATGTCCTTTAGGTGTCGGTAATATGTTTATGGTGGGTCTGCCTCCACATGGAAGTTGCAGCAGTGAGATAATCTAATTTTATTATTTGTTGTAGAGTTTATATAATCATCATTCTGTTTTTACCAAACTTTCAGGAAGGTCACCATAGCATTAATTACCGGCAAACAGTTTAATACAGACTTATTTGTTGGTTGCACTTTGCACTTTATGTTCAACTAGGATTAATGTCCAACTCATTTAAATGCTGCTGTAGTTGATCACTAAAGAAAATGTGCAAAATGACCAGAACGTGTACAAGGATGCTGCTGAATACATTTTCATGAACCAGATCCTTGTTTACGCTGTAAAAAAAAGTGGAACTGCTACATGGAGAACATGTTTGTTTTGAAACTCAATTTATTTAAGTGAGATCATTCATTTGTCCCTAAGTAGTAGCGTTTATTTTTGATAACATTAAATAAAAAAGGCAAATAAGAGCACACAGTGTCACACTAAAGATAAGACAATAAAATAAACTGATTGCTGAATCAAATGTACGTTTCCATAGAAGATATTAGCATTTACACACAATTTTGTGTTATCTAGTGTTTTGCCAAACAGGGAAGTGATACTTTGAAATTTACATATATTTTCAAAACAAGGGCTGAATTATCTCCTACATATTGGGTTTGTCCTAAACAAGGTTGAGATAGTATCATATTGTTGTTATACATGTTGAAATATTGTAATTGATCATATTTTTGTTCTTAATTGCACTACAGATAACCCTGTACCTTCAAAACGGCATTGAAAATGGTTCAGAGTATTTTTCTTAGTATCATTATCGAGTTTGAAACCTTAGTTTTGTGACAACCTTTATTTTCACAGATCTGTTGCGTGCTCTGTAATGTCACTGAAAGAGATGCAAATGTTCCAAAATAACCCTGAAACTGTCTCTCTTCCATGTTGAATGTGCGTAATACTTATTTGTAGAGAGAGATAAAAGTAAGTTGTGGAATAAAGTCCTTTTTTTCTGGGGGTTCACGTTTAGTAAACTTGTGAGAGCTCCAACAGCAGGAGCATGTTAACTTTTCCCACACGTGTGGAAGGAGTGACTCAGTTGTCCTGACCCTCTGGTCATGTCTGTCGTGACTTTGCAACCCAAGGAAGCCTCGACTGTGGTAGTCACCTTGTCTGTACTGTTTTTGATTTTCCATCCGACTGAGTCCGATTACAGCCAATGAATGTTCATTAAAGGAACAATGAGGCTGTTGGGGACAGCCGGGGGCAGCCGGATTGTTTGGGAGAGAAGAATCTCCATAAAATACTCGTTGATGCCGCTGTGACCCCCTAAACACACACAAACAACACACTGTTGGTCCTTTGGTTGTTTCCAAAACAGTTCTGACCCATCAAGGCGTGAAGTCCACAAGACCTGAAGGTGCCCTGTGGTATCTGGCACCAGTATGTTGGCAGCTGTGCTATAGACCAGGCCTTTACCACCAAACCCAGTTGCCCAAAGGCGATTGCGATTTCTTCTTTGGACCATCATTCAACATGCTTCATTGCTATCTGTGAGCTATTGTCCACCTTGATTCATGGACCCTTGATCTCACCAGTTTCCTGTCTGTAAGTGTTTGTTCAGACTAGGGATAGACCAGTATGAGATTCTCATGCTATACCTTGAGTGAAAGGGCCACATTATTATAGAAATCAAAACAACGTGTGATGTAATCTAATTACTTTTGTTTAAAACAGAAAAGCAACACCTTTTTATAATCTTATCTTGTAACATGTATTAACTTTTTGCCATTCTGCTCCAGACTTAGAGCCGAGGCTCTTACTCATGCCAACAGCACCCCAGTAACCATTAGTCAGCGTCTGTGAGGAAAGGGCTTAAAGGTCAAAAAATGCCTTCAAAGACCGCATCTTCTATGTCACAAATTTGCCTGTTTGGACTTTGCAAGTGAGTACTAAAGAGGGACTTTGAAAGTTTGAAGAAACATTTATTCAACAAAAGTGTAATATGGACATTCCTGATGGTTTCCAGCGTTGCTGGCATGACAAAGAGATGCCATTGGAGTTGTTTTCCAAGCAACACAGTGGAGGAGGTTCCACCCTGATCAGGGAGCTTTTACATGCCAATAGTGAGCTTCAGGTTGTGTAAGGGTATCAGGCCACGGCTGGCTTTGTGGAGATGCTTGGGTCCTTCAACACAAGTAAACTGCAGTGATCAATGTCTCTCTTACAAAGGACCTCAACCTATAGAGCAGGTTCCCTCATTTGGACCATCCTGCAGGCTTCTCTGATCTAAATGCTGTTGAGGGTTACCTTTTAGGAATGGATGGAAACTGAGGATTTTAGAAATTAAATACAATTTTTGTTTAGGAGTGTCTACCTTGATACCAACAGGCTAATTTAGATGCTGAAGCGGTTTATAATCTGAGTTCAACTTCCTTGTCTTGAAAACATGCATGCTGCATAATACATTTCCTCTTATGATGCATGATAAATTTTTTTGCATGTACCCCATTTAAAACGTGCAGATTGCCCATTGGAGCCTCTAAAAAAAACAACAATGTGATATCTTTAAACTGTCCCTCCCAATAATAGTTTCATTCCCTCTCATTGGGTTGTTTTAAATTTACCTAATGAAGAGATTCAAAATTATAAGATTTCCTCAATGTCTCACAGCATCAAGCTCCAAATCCACCACAATGATTTTCAGTCTTTCAGACCTAATTATTAAGCACGGATTTGGTCTTTAGTTTGACATATCTCTATACAGTTTGTAAGATATAGACAGGTATACATCTCCCTTTGTGTGAACCATTTAATGATCATCAAGTTAAGGATGACCAACAGAAGAAAATAAAACTTTGAAAACAAACTTTGACCTCGGAATTGAGGCCTTACATCAGTTTATTGCTGTTTTCAAAGTCTCTCTGTTGTATCTGGGGAAAGAGAATGATTAAAGCCTAGGTGCCAAAATAGATACCTCTTGCTGTGGCTCGACTTGGCCCTCACTTGCATCAGCAGATGCTTGAATTCACCAAGAATTGTTCCTTCAAATACAATAAGAGTGCAAAGGTTCTTCACACTGTGAAACTGGCAGGCTTTATTAGGATCATCATACGAGACTGTCAATTAAACTGCGACTTGATGTCTTTCGACATCTAACCAGATGAAAGCGGTCAGAAATCCAGACCCAGGGCCGGATTAGAAAGTTCTGACGCATAAAGTTGTTTAATAGCTAGATGTTCAGATATTTCAAATTAATAGTTTTTTTTTTTTTTTAGAAATATGTATGACGGCAGAATCTTATCTCTAAATATTCACATAAGAAGCAAATTTGGAATATACGGAATCACAGGTTTACTCCTAGCTACCTACATCCTCCTTTTATTTGATCTGAAACGTTCCAGGAGAACGGACGTCCTTTGGTCATGATATAGAGCTGCCTCATGGTGTGCAGCAGGTACCTGGTGTCTCATTAAAAGCAGTTTCAACTGCAGTGGTCGTATGATGCAACATTTTAGTACTTTAGTGGGCAACGTGCTTAATTTTCCCACTCCGTTAGGTCTCAGGCAGAGACGTAGTCGACACAGGAGAGTAAGAAGAAAAGGTTTCACGTTGATGTTCAAAATACAATAGCTTCGGTTACATGCAACCCAGCGGTTGCATAACCTATACATTTTATCTTGGGTGGACAGACAAAGTCTAGATTTACTCAAAGTCTGAAGAGGAAAAAACTATTAGGTTAAAAAGAAACTAATTCAGGTTTTGGTTGCAAGAAATATAAATAGGAGAGTCCAATAAATATGTGACAGGCCTGGATACAGTCAACAGATTGTAGAATTTAAGAGTCAAGACAGAAAGATCAGAATTGCCTCCAAATCCACCATGCTTCTAAAAAAGTACAGGCTCCAGTTCTGAAGAACCCTCCCAGTTTTCAGACATTTCAAATCAGCGTGGATGTGCGGATCGGCCAGAAAATGCATCAGGACTGAGAGTGATGATCTTGAAGCAATGGGTGCAAATGTGGAGTTAAGGTGTGCTCACAATTGACAGGTTTTAACTTGGAGCAAATCAAATGTGCTGGCTCTGTTAGTGTGTGGTTAGTCTGGAAAAAGCCTTGGAGGCATGTTGCATCTCCCTACAGCACAATTTTACTTTTTTTTTCTGAGATGCACAGAATAATCTCAGGGGATTATTAGCTAAAATAGTTCTTTGTGACATTTCAGCAGGTAAACGTGCTGTATAAGCCCAGCCAGCATGGTTAACCTTCAGCTTTGCTGGAGTCGCTTCTAACGTCTTTTAATGAAAAAGCACTGGTCCAGTCTAATCAGGCACAATTTGGTTTGACATGATCAGCGTTTGAATAGCAAAATTGACCAGTAGCAAAAGTCCAACAAGTGTGCATGCACCTTTTTAAAAAGCTTAGCTGAGCCTTGCTAACCTGTAATTGGACATAATACATGGAATTAGTACTTTTTTGTGTTATTTGGGTTTAGAATGGGTATCCATATAACATTTTTAAACTTTGTGCTTGGAGCTTATTTAAAAAGTTGTTTGTTTTCAGATAACCTTTCAAAGTCTTCTCATGCTTTAATCTGATTACCAAAAGATCATATTTCTAATCTACACCTATTAACATTGAACTAAAACCAATATCAGATAACCTGGTGACATTGGTGTGTGTACATTTCAACCAAGAAAGGGTTTTTGAACTTTTTGTAAATTTTTATGACTTGCATAATTACGTCACGGTGTTCCTGCACCTGTTGCCGTCTTTTAAAACCTCATTCACGCACATGGATCCCTGAGCTCATTAGAAACAAGCGTTCACATGTCATATCCTCTAACGGACGCCATAAATTGACATGTTTGGCAACAACGGCTTTGAAAAGGCATCATTTATCCAAGAGAAAAGCGATTGTCATGAGGGGAAAATACAGGAGCGCTGTCTTTGGCACGGCTGTGTAAACCTCCCTATCTCAGGAGCTGAATAGCTGTTATTTACACAGAGAGTCGGTGCGCCAACACGCAGGAGCTGCCGGTCGTGAACCTGTTTGTCTTGTAGGGCTGTACAGCAGACGCCTCGTCTCTGGTGGCTGCGATGCATTTATGATAAAATGATCACAGTGGAGAGCTGCAGACCGTCGCCCTGCAGAATCTCACTCTTTGTATGAGCGTCGGGTCACGCAGTCTGCTGCAGATTCTGGGGTTGGATTTTCTTTTTGTTATTTTGCTCAGCTTTGTCAGAAGCTGCAGCCAGGATGTGTCGTTTTGGATATTAAGTTGATGGTCTGAGCGGCACTTAGTTCATATCGCTGGAGAATAAATAAATATGCGTCTTTGCTCGGTCCTTGGTCTGTAAATTTAATCTGATAATCAGTTGTCTGCTTATACACCTTCATCAATTTAACAGTTTTGCACGTTACAACCTAAACCGTGTATTTTATTGAGATTACATTCAGTAGACCAGCACAAAGTTAAACACAGTTGGGAAGTTGAAGGAAGATCATACATGCTTTTTAACATTTTCAGCACAAAAAAAGGGTTGTGGTGTGCTTTTTATTCACATCTCTTTGCTTTGAAGCTCCCAAATAAAATATGATTTCCTACAGACTTCACCTACTTGGTAAATGGAGTTCATCTGTGCACAGTTTGAGCTCTGTATAAATCCAGGTGTTCTGCGAGGGCCTCAGAGGTTTGTTGGAGAACATCAGTGAACAAAGATAGACACATAACTAGAGGAGCTATGGTGATCAAAAACTCTGGTGGGACAGTTTGTTGACAGGTCAGCCATTTTTCCTGCACTCAACAAATCTGGCTTTTATGAAAAAAAGAAATGGTAAGAAGAAAGCCATAACAAATCCTGTTAACAGCTTGCCACAAGCTGTGTAAGATGCTCTGGTCAGATGATCAGAGGTGGGTAGAGTAGCCAAAGATTGTGCTCAAGTAAAAGTGTCAGCTAACAAATTACTCAAGAGTAAAATGTATTCAGTGAAAAGGCTGTTCATGTACTGAGTAACTAATCATAAAATCTGATGATTTAATATTTAAAAATTATGTAATAGGACTGACAAAAATATAAGGTTATGTGCAAATTCTGGTATTTTATAGACACAAGATAGACTAAAGACACTAAAGAGAAAAACACTTTTCCAAGTCATTTTTTTCAACATTAAACTTGAAAGCAATAATTATAGCAGTTAATGTATATATACTATGTTAAAACAGTGCAAAGTACTTCCAATGACAATATCTGCTGTTTCCTGTATGTTAATTTGATCTCCAAATGGCTCAATGATTTCAGCAGATAGAAAACTTTAAAATAGCAAAGCTTGTGTACAAATAAGAAGTCTCACTTTAATATAAAATCTAGGTTTTTGTCTCTTGTGCCTTTTTGGGTAAAACAAGTCTGGTTTTTATTCATGGAGTTTCTCGCAGCAGGTAGAGTAGTCAGAAGTCTTACTCAAGTAAGAGTTAGTCTTCAAAAGACCTAAAACTGGGGAAGAGATTCACCTTTCAAAGCATATCTATGTGTCAGAAGACCTAGTCAAAGTACGCACCCAAATCCAACTGGGATTTGGCAAGAACTCAAAAAATATTCTTTATCCAATTTTCTTGACCTTCAGCAGCTTTCCAAGGAGGGGACTAAATTTCCGTCTGTAGTTGAGCAGAGCCCTTATAGACATACCCCCAAATGATTGGTTCTATAAAGCTTTGAGCCTACGTTAGTCTATCAAATAATATCCCATTAAGTTAAGTGGTTGTTTGTGGTCGTCACGCGATATGATGAGGTGTAAGGGGTATGGATAGGTTGTAGATAGGTCTCATTGGGACTGACTGAGACTTGGTCAGTTACCTCATTAAGACATGCATTTAGAAGTTGATGATTCAGTGCAATCCTGTAAGATCTCGTCCTCTTTGTTTCAGGTAGCTCACATGTCTTTGTGCTGAGAAGTTGGATGGTAATCCTCCAAGTTTTTTTCTGTTTGAGGCTATTTTTTATTGAAAGTATGGAGGTAATGTTCCAGAGTGTTGGTCATTTTATGCTGTAGTTCTTTTTAGTCATTATCCTACCCACGTGGGCCGTGGGTTTTCTGTCTGCGAGGGGAACAAGCGCGCCACCAGATCTGCTTCGGTGAACCCTCCCTTTTAGGCATCGCGATCAGTGCAGCAGCCTCGCTCTCCAGTTTCTCCTCTTTGTGCAAAAAGCCAACTTGCTCCTCTGCAGACACAATGGGATCTTTCTCCGAGGTCTTCTGGGTAAATCGGAACACTGAACAGACCGAAGCGATCTGAATTCGAAGCGTCACGTGGTTATCTAAGCGCTTCTTCTCTCGTTTAGTTATTTGTTATTTTTTATAACTTCCTTTGAACTAAAAAAAAAACATTGATCCCTCTCTGATGCTGTCATCTCATCTCTGCAGAAATCGATTCTCTCCATCTTCAGTATCTTCTGCTTTTCTCTCCTTTTTTTGTTTGTTTCAAAAGGCAGGCTGTCATTTTCAATCAGCTGGTCATTAATTATTGAGGCAGCGCAGGTTGACAAGACGCACATCCTGTCTCGTTTGCCAGATGATTCATCTGCAGCCAGAATGCCCCGACATATAATAATGTAACATGTCTGTGGGCTCCTCTCTCCCAGGAGAGAGGGTATGAGGTGGTAGCTCTAACCCACTGTTAAGGACAAAACCTCTGTACTACTAATCAGCTTAATGCTGGCTTATTCAAAGGCCCTCTTTCAGACCGAGCAGCTGCTGTCAGCCAGTTTGAGTAGAGGGTGTGACTGCTGGCAGAGCTCGCTGTTGCAGAGAGACCGGTTGGTGATTAACAAACGTCCGTAGACTTTGGAATCTGGGGAGCCCAGTCCACTGGCTTTGTCTTGCGAAGGTCTACCAGGTGGCTTCGTCATGCCGCCTCCCTGCTTTTTCCTTCCCCTTCTCGCCTCTTTTTTTTTTTTTTTTTTTGCTCCTTCTTCTCCTCGGGGTTGCAGAGCTTCGAGTTAAAGAAGTTCAGACATGCCTCACATTTTTAGACCCCCTCGTGGAGGACTAGTTGGCAGCTTCTACAGAAAGCAGTAGCTCTCTCCACTTTTTTTTTTATTCTTGTTGCTTTTCTTCTGGGTGCATGCAGCCTGCTCTGACCTATTCTTCCCTTTCCCCTCGGAGAACGGGGAATCAAGCGTTTCTCCGAAAATCTCCTGATGTGTGAGATAATGTTCCCAAGAAATGAAAGGACTAAGCAAAGCCAGCCTGGCGAGAGTGGGAGATGTTTTCTGCTGAGCTGTGTGGGTAGAGACGGCTCGGGTACACGGCTGTACATCTGGCAGATAGATTTCTGTCAGCGGCTCTCCAGTGACAGGCTCTCTCTGCCTTTCAGGAAGAGGATCAGATCTGCGGGTCCATGTTGTGAACACCTAAGCACACATAGCCTGCTCCTAAAATGGCTGCCCTTGAAGCTCAGCTCAGAGGAGGATCTGAGCTGCTCAGGCGCTGTCTGCTGGGGCCCCAGCTGACTAGATGAAAGCAGTTGCACAATCTCGCCCATTAGCTTGGTGTGGTGCAGAGACTCACTGGCTGAAAAGACGCAGCACAACTGCAAGGCAGATGGTGGGTTGAGAAGGAGGTTTTTTTTTTTTTTTTCTTCCCCCGCTTCATGGCTGTATTCGTCTCCTTCCTGAAAGGCTTCCCTTGATATCCATGTCAAGGAACCTCGTGCTAGGAGCCAACTTTGTTCAGAACAGGAGCAAACTGCCAGGAGAGGGGTGTGGACATGTGATGAGGCTGTAACCTGACCCTGAACAACAATGGATCCACTGGTTGCTCAGGGACATGCAGGCAGTTGAGCTGGTTTGCTTGGAGTGCTCCACAGGCCAACCTTTAGGATTGGGAGGTAGGACGGGAGGATTAGTTTATCTGGTTTGATCAGATTAAACGGCTCCCGTTTTGAACAATAACTCTAAATAGAAATCTTGAGTTGAAGATCATTGTATGGTGTCTAAGGTGCCCAAAGTAATTTACAACGCTGGCAGGTTTAGTTTTTTTTTTAACCAACTAGTTTCTTTTACATAGGAAATGCCATGTATCTACCAAACAATAAGACAGTATAGCCCACATAAGGTATATTTTGCAAAAGAACTCCTATTCTCTGCTTACATTTTAACAAAATTGCCATGCAGAGAATTGTTTATATGATTCATTAATCAGTGGAAAGGGCTTCATTGACTGCCAAACCCGTTTTTTATCATTTCTGAGCAGCTTTTTGCAAGTTCCCAGTTGGTATTTTTGACCTTTCCTCTCGCATGGGGAGCGCCATGTCTGTAGGGACGTTAAAACATTGTCATATTGTACTTTAATCATATTCTTTGCTCTTAATTTGTAAGAAACTGCTGCCTTAAAAAAACTTAGCCGCCGTAGATCCATGGTTGTTCGTACAGCTTAATGGCTCCTCTCTTCGTGCAAAACACACACACACACACATATATACCGTAAATTTATTTATTACTGTAAATAAATTTACCAAAGAGCAACATTCATGTTTTGATCACTTTATCCCCTTTGAATGCATGCAAACGGTTTGGTCTTTGACTAATAGAATAACCAAATGACTTCTTGTTGCATGGGAACAGTTCTTAGAAACATGGTTCGTTAAATATTTGCAAATGTCGGTTTTGATTTAAAATATTCCATAATTTTTTTCCATTTTTGAAGGATTCAAAATCGGATAATATGGTGTGCAAACGAATTGTCTTCTTGTGATGAACATACTCTTTTTCGTCCCTGTTTTAAGTTGAACCACAGAGATGGAGTGGTTTGGAGAGCTTGACTTATCAGTGACGGTCCTGCTAGCATGCACAACCACAAGTTTCAGCGAGTGTGGTCCCAATGTATTTGTTTACAGCTTTCCATGTTTTTAATCCACTGTATTCTCAGTCTCTTTGGATATAGTTCAGGTCTAGGTTTGTCTCGTCAAATCAGGGCATCGTCTGCTTTCAGAGCATCTCCCTCCATGTTGGACAGGAATGGACCTAACCCTGTTCAGACCTGGAAGGGACACGGTGTTGGCTGAGGCTATAAACACTTTATCCTGACTTATAGAAATGGCATAAGTGGCTGGTGATTGTATTAAGGGATTTGTTTGGCTCTAAAAATGGCCACATGGTTCTATTGTAGCTCTCTGCAGTGTCACAACTATCCTCTTATGTTTTAAAATAGGTAATAAAGCTGTGAGGTCATGCAATTGTGTGATAGTCTTGCATCAGATTAAGTTTATGTGTGAGAAATGTGGAAAAACTACAGCAAAAGAGAACAAAAAGCTATCATGAAGCAATCGGTTATCAAATACGGGGAAGAGTCCTCCTGATCAGTTTAAACGTGACTCCTCTGGATTTTAAGTTTACCCGGTGCCTCGAAACGGACACATGAAATAAATCTCAGTCGACTAAAACTGGTCTTGGCCAGTGAAACCCTACTTGGTGGAGTACTTAATAGAAAATCACCCACTCCTTTGTGTTTGGGCTGAGCAGGTTTGGGCAGTTTTAATCATTCACATTGGATTGACCCTAAACCAATTTTATTACAAAGTTTATTTCATATAAAAAAAACAATTAGATATTAGCAAACCTTTAGATAACCTATAAAATGAGGATTTAATAAGGCCTTCCCTCTCTACGATGGATCTTCCTGCAAAATCTTCCTAGGTTTTGATTTCTATGTTTTCAAACAACCACAGTGCTGAAAACTGAACTACAACCAAAGGGAATATTTTTGCCTGGATTACACTTTAGCTCTCGTCTTTGCTAGATTGCCCCTCAACCCTTTGAATGTAACATGAATTTCACACCACTAACTTCCATATTTCCCATCCACGTCGGAATAACTGAGATGACCCCAGAAACATAAAGGTTTCCTTTCTTGGTTGATTCATGCAATCTTCAGAGCAGTTAATACAGTCAGATGGAATGCTGTGCTCTAAATACTGAGCTGTGGAGCTGCTCTCCAGCTGTTGCTTATCCCAAGGTAAAAAAAAAAAAAAAATGGGACAAATCAACCCATAATCCCTCCTCAGTCCCTGCATTGTTCTTGGAATAATGCTATGCTGCACAAAAATGAACCTGCAGCATCTGCTGAATCGTCCCTTCTGCCACGTCGAGTCAGACTGCCAGAGTTTACAGACACATCTAAGCATTCCATAGATTTGAAAGGATTTTAATTATATTTTAAACCTTCCTGTTATTGGGTTATATTGTGATAATGAAAACATGTACTCAAGGTTTTTGTTTTTTTTGTCATGGAAGCTACACTTTGTTTTTTTGCAAGACAGGAAATAAACCTACATATCTTTTGACACCCTAAAATTGTGGGCATTTAAAAGCATTTTCCATGCATTGTCTTATTTGTCATGCACAAAAGTGTGTCAGCATCTAGCACCTGATTATTCATGGTGCTAGATGATCACAGCAGGGATCATCATTTGCAATCATCTAAGATCAGAAGCAAGCTCCTACTTATGAAAGTCATGTTTAGTGCCATTAATATAGACTTAATTGAGGTTGAGCTCGCCGGCATCCTCAGTCATTAACTTCTAACATCACTGTCTCTGTTATATTGTACACCAAGACAATACATATTTGTGTATGTATATATATATAAGTGTCAATCATTGAATGAATGTAACAAAGCAACAAGCAGCATGTACTCATGATTTTTATCTCTGTTTTGCAGGTTTCCCTGATTTTCCAGGGTGTTCTCCCCCTTTTCAGCGATGGAGGTGCTGCAGTGTGACGGCTGTGACTTCCGTGCCGAGTCCTACGACGACTTGAAGACCCACATTCAGGAAGTGCACACTGTTTTCCTGCAGCCCTCAGATGCTGAAGAGTCGGACTCTCTGAGAGAAGACGATGAGAATGAGGAGGAAGAAGAGGAAAATGAGGAGAAGGAAGACAAGGAAGACAAGGGTGACAAGGATTACGCGCCTCCTAAAGCTGGAATGAGTATGCACACTGCAATAATCAGATGCTGCTGTTTTTTTGTTTGTTTGTTTGTTTTTTGATGAGGATTAAGAATCATTTACATTATGTTTTGTAGGACCCTCATAGCACAGTGATGATGTCTTTACATTGAGCAGATAAAGAATTAAATATCTTGGACAGCAAAATGGTAAATATTATTATTTTAATAGTTAATATTCTAAGACCTAGCTTCCATACTTTTTTTTTTCAGGTCCCAACTCGTCTGAAGGCCCCGACCAAACATCACAGAAACCAACTACTGAAACCCATCTCCCGTTTTACCAATGCAAGTTTTGTGTCCGTTACTTCCGGTCAAAGTCGTTCTTACGAAATCACACCAAAAAGGTCCATAACGTCCCAGAGGAGGATCCAGATGCAAGTGTCTCCCCAGACGCCGCCAAGCAGGCCAGCTACACTGTAATAATGCACAACGATCACTCAAAAGTGTATTCCTGTCAGTATTGCACGTACAAATCTCCCCGCAAAGCAAGGATCTTGAAACACCAGCTAATGTATCACAACAAAGTTCCCTCCAGCAGCACCGGAGATCAACCGGAGCCCATCAAGGGTGACGAGGAATCAGAAGCAGATGCCGGACTTGTCAAGGGAACATTTTCTTGCGAATGGTGCGACTACCAGACTGACCAGAAAGACAGCTGGACTAACCATGTGGTTAAAGAACACAGTGGCAAGATGGACGTCATTTCCGACACTGAAAATCAAGAAGGGGAACCAAGCGCAAGCTCGCCCAAGCCCAGTTCTCCCGCTTCTTCCCCTAGCCCGACGGGGTCAAACGTGATTTTGAGCGGAAAGGACGACTCTGTGGGAAAAGCAGAACAAATGGTGGAAAAGTCAGTTGCAGAAATCTCCTCCATTCAGTACGCACAGATAAGTGCCGTCACACCCAACAGCACAGGTTCTTCGATTTTGTCGAAAAGATTCGCCTCCCCTGATGTCTCCAACAGTGCTTCTCATGTGGACACTAACTTGGTCAACGATGATAACTCAAGGAGCAGCTTGGAGGATGATGACGACGACGAAGAAGTGGGCGAGATAGACGACCCCAACTATACGGGAACCCTCTCTGCGGATGCAAAGCAGCTGCTATCGGATGGCGATAATAAATTACTGGAAACTAAAGGAATTCCGTTCAGGAGGTACATGAACCGATTCCAGTGCCCCTTTTGCTCCTTCCTCACGATGCACAGGCGGAGCATCTCCCGCCACATTGAAAACATTCACCTCTCCGGCAAAACCACAGTGTTCAAATGCGACGAATGCCCCTTTATCTGCACCAGCGCTTTGAAGCTCGGCACGCACAAACAGAGCCACAGTCCCTCGGACTTAGAGACATTGGACCTCACAGGCGACAGCCCGGAGCCTCAGAACGACGGTGCCGCAGAGCCGCTAAACGGGGGCAGTATAAGCTCCAGAGTAAATGGGAAGAAGCCAACCAGCACATCAAATGACCAGCAGAACCCTCACCGCTGCACGCTCTGCAGCTTCTCTACCACCACTCTGAAAGGTCTGAGAGTCCACCAGCAGCACAAGCACTCCTACTGTGATGACCTAGACTCCAACGTCTTTGAAAGCCAGATGAGCGACCAGCCAGACGCCGAAGCAGAGGCTTTTCCGATGTTTCTACAAAAAACCCAGACCTCGATATTAGGATCGGCCACCAAGAAAACATTAGTCACGGGAAAAAGAGCTAGAAAGTCCATAAATGACTTGCCTTTGGATCTGTCCTCGGTCAAAAAGCGAACTAGAATTGATGAAATCGCCAGTAACCTTCAAAGCAAGATAAGCCAAAGTCAGCAGGATATGATCATCAACCTGGATGACATGGACGATGAAGATGGGGAGAACAATGGCAGCGGGGACGAGAGTGGTAACCATGACAACAAAAACCCGGTCTTTACGTACAACACGCATCTGTTTCATCAAGATTCCCCAATCTCTCACGAAGGGGGCAGAATAGGGAAACGAAAAAGCAACCCCAAGTTGAAACCCAGGAACATTCCAATATCTCTGACTCTCTCCGACGACGGTGAGAATATCTCGGCTGATCCGAGTGACGGCGGCATCCACGAGAACATGGACTATTCAGATGATTCTGGGACCATGCGTTTCTACTGCAAACACTGTGATTACCACAACAAGTCAGCTCGAAGTGTCAGCACTCACTATCAGAGGATGCACCCTTACATCAAGTTCAGCTTCAAGTACATCCTGGATCCGGAGGACCAGAGTGCCGTCTTTCGCTGTTTGGAGTGCTACATCGAATACACAAACTACAACGACCTGCACCAACACTACATGGATCATCACCCGGAAGCAAGCAACGTGCTCAACTTCAACCAACCGCATCTTCTGTACATGTGCCGCTTTTGTTCGTACACAAGCCCAAACGTCAGGAGCCTGATGCCTCATTACCAAAGAATGCACCCCACTGTAAAGATCAACAATGCCATGATCTTCTCCAGCTACATTGTCGAGCAGAGCAACAAGACCAGTGAGTCGCAAACGCTGCGAGAGATATTGAACTCCGGCCCCAAAAGTTTTAACTCATCATCTTCAGCGCCCAGGTCCTCCTCAAGCCCAGTGCTGAAAACGGTCCCCAAGTCTCCAGAGGCCGGTGCCGAGACAGAACCCCTTAAAGAAACTATCAGCAATGTGGTTGTCTACGACTGCGACGTCTGCTCCTTTTCCAGTGCCAACATGCACTCTGTGTTAGTCCACTACCAAAAGAAACACCCCGAGCAAAAGGCCTCTTATTTCCGTATACAGAAAACAATGAAGGTGGTCTCAGTTGATCAGTCGCACCCTTTAGCCAACTCCTCCTTCAGCCCTACCATCTCCAGCACTACAAAACAGTCCAATGTCAGCGTGTATGGATCCGATGAAGAAATGTACTACTGTAAACACTGCGTGTACAGCAACAAGTCTGTTGTGGGCGTGCTGGTCCATTACCAGAAAAGACACCCGGAAGTGAAAGTGACGGCTAAATACATTAAGCATGGCCCCCCCACCCCTGGTCTGATGAAATTAATGGATGAACTGCAGATCGCTGCTCCCAAGCAATTTTTGAAGCAATTTCAAAACAACGGCCACGGCGGCTCCAAAAACTCGAGCTCCAAGCTCGGAGGCGGGGAGAAGGGGGAGGAAGAGCTCTTCTTCTGCCAGCACTGTGATTACGGCAACCGCACCGTGAAAGGGGTGCTAATCCACTACCAGAAAAAGCACAGGGAGACCAAGGCCAACGCCGACCTGGTGCGGCGTCACACGGCGGTGGTGCGGAGTCAGCGCGAGCGCGCACAGATGGTCCAGTCCAGCAGCGCTTCCTCCACCGCGATATCGGCTTCTGCCGACCATGAAAACGCGACACCCATGCGCTCCCTTAAGTGCAGGCACTGTTCCTACACAACCCCGTACGTGTATGCCCTGAAGAAGCATCTGAAGAAGGAGCACCCTACTGTCAAAGCCACAGCCATGACTATTTTACACTGGGCGTACCAAGACGGCATTCTAGAGGCGGGTTATCACTGCGAGTGGTGCATTTATTCTCATGCTGATCCCCAGGGCCTTCTGCTTCATTACCAAAGACGCCACCCCGAGCATAACGTTGATTACGCGTACATGGCCAGCAAGCTGTGGGCGGGGCCAGAAACCACCCAGCACGGGGGAAATATCGACGGCAAACATTACAAATGTAGAGACTGTGCCTTTGAGGCTTGCTCAATTTGGGACATCACAAGTCACTACCAGGCTGTTCACCCCTGGGCTATCAAAGAGGATGAATCGGTGCTTTTGGACATCATCAAAGGGAACGGCTCCGCAGACAAGTTTGAGCAGCAAGTCGCAAAGGAACACGGGCTTCTGAATTGCCAGTCGGACGAAGGAACACTAGTTATTGACGCCCCGCCACAAGAAAGCTATTCCCACCCACGCCTTTCCATTTCCAACAACCCTTACCAATGTACCGTGTGTCTGTCAGAGTACAACAGCCTCCACGGCCTCCTCACGCACTACGGCAAGAAGCACCCGGGCATGAAAGTAAAAGCTGCAGATTTTGCACAAGAGGCAGACATCAACCCCAGCTCTGTTTATAAATGCCGCCACTGTCCGTACGTGAACTCCCGCATTCACGGGGTCCTCACTCACTATCAGAAACGCCACCCGCTGGTGAAGGTCACCGCTGAGGACTTTGCGGACGACATAGAGCAAATCTCGGAGTTGCACGAAGGCGACGACAAGTTCAAGACTCAGAGGCAGGGCTACGGTGCCTACAGATGCAAAATGTGCCCGTACACCCACGGCACGCTGGAGAAGCTCAAAATCCATTATGAGAAATATCACAATCAGTCGGCCTCAGATATTTTCACCCCCTCTCTGGGTAATTTTTCCTCCTGCAGGGATACGGAGCCGATGGCTGAATGCAGCGGCAGCAATATGTCCAGCTCTGCTAAAGTCCAGGAGGTGAGTGAGTTGGACCTTGCCCTCTCTCAGTTACCCATCAATAAGCCAGAGAAACACGCCGTGTTCAAGTGTCAGCTCTGCAAGTACTTCTGCTCCACAAGGAAAGGCATCGCTCGCCACTACCGCATCAAGCACAACAACGTGCGCGCCCAACCGGAGGGTAAAAACAACGTCTTCAAGTGCGCTCTGTGCTCGTACACGAACCCCATCCGCAAAGGCCTGGCAGCGCACTACCAAAAGCGGCACGATATCGACGCCTACTACACACATTGCCTGGCCGCCTCCAAGACGATGAGCGACAAGCCCGCCAAAGTGATCGCTCAGCCGCCCTCAGACGGGGAGTGCTCGGAAATGAGCGAAGAGCTGCGTCTGGCGGTGGAGAAGCGGCAGTGTAATCTCTGCGGCTTCCAGGCCTTCAGCAGAAAGAGCATCGTCTCGCACTACATTAAACGCCACCCGGGCGTCTTCCCCAAGAAGCAGCATTCCAGCAAGCTCGGCCGCTACTTCACCGTTCTTTACGCCAAGGAGCCGGAGAAGGCCGAGGACGGCACGCCGGACGAAGAGGACAAGGAGGTGCTGGAGGTCCCGCTTGAGCCAGAGGAGGAGGACGACGACTGGCTTCCTTTCAAGTGTCTGAAATGCTACCGGTTGTCCTTTAGCACGGGACAGCTGCTATCTATGCACTACAATGACCACCACAGCGTGGACCTGAAGAGGGACTTCTTGGTGTCGTCTATCCCCGAGGATGAGGAGTCAGAGCTATACGAATGCTCCCACTGCGAGCTAAAGTTTACGGCTCTACCTGATCTGGCGGACCATCTCCTGAATCACAACGAGGAGTTCGAGAAGAGGGTTATGAGAATTGAAACGAAGAAGCAGCTTCTTGGCAAGCAGAAAGGAGCCGAGCAGCCGAACAATAAACTTGAGAAGGTGAGCATAATGAGCTCTATGTGAGAAATGTGCATAGCATACAATTATTTTGGGTTAAAATCATAGTTCAGAATTATTCATACAAGTTGCTCTTAAAATGTTTTGAGGTGGGCATGCTCCGATGGCGCAGGGGTAGTGAGCACGACCCACGTACGGAGGCCTTAGTCCTCGATGCGGCTGACCTGGGTCCGGTCTGGGGTCTTCCCCCCTCTCTCAACCCCCTTTCCTGTCAGCTTGCCACAAAAACCCAGAAAAAAAAAAAATAATAATAATAATATAAAAAATGTATGTGTGTGTATGTATACAAAATAAATTGTTCTCAGTATTTTACGGTTTATAGATTAACACTCATCTTCATTTAATATAAATCTAGATTAGGTTGTCCAAGAGAACAGAGACAAAAGTGGACTTCAGTCTTACAGCTCCAAGTTCAAAAATGTCACAGTGGTGCGAACAGCATCCTAAAAACCTAGAAACTAATATTGTTCATGGTCGCAGGACCATGGTGTCCCTGCACCAGGGACATCAGGCAATCCAATTTGTAGATGATCGACATGTCACTGCATTGGGTCACGGCTATACAGTAGACTAACATTTTAACATACAGGGCTTAATTATACACTTTTTTTAAATTACAAAAGCATAATACAAGGAAAAGTAACCACCATGGGGGAATGAAACAATAGAACATGTTGTATACATAGTCTACGTTGTTTTATTATTAAAATAACTGCAAATTACCTTCACAACTCTCATCTCCTTTGTGCCTAATAGGTATGTAAATATATTTAACGTTTAGAAACCCCAGTTGCTAATGACAGAGAAACCAATTTATTGTCGTAGTTCGGGGGTTGGCAACCTCTAAAATTCAGAGATAATGTTTTTTTTTTTTCTCTACCCCCTGCAAAACAAATTTGGCCCAGAAAAGTTGTCTAGCCACAAAAGAAGATGGCTTTAAAAATATTTTTCTTTCATTTTGAACGTATGTATAAAATCTAAGAAAATTAAAATATTTTTCCATTTTCAGATGTTAAAACTAAATCTATCAGTAATTTCTACAAAGGAAACCCCCAACATTAATGTTGCGTTGGCTTAAAGGTTGTTGAAATAGTGTTTGCGAAAACCACTGACGTTATTGACATTATTATTGTCTACTGTAATAAGAACTGCTTGTGATCTTTAAACACAAACACAATTCTAGACTACCCTCTATTTGTCTTTTAGGCATAGCGTGATATCGTATGTTCATTTTATCAAATGGATTTCGGGTTTTCTTGTGACCCGAAAGCTGTAGGCTTTCACTTCTTCTTCATCCTGGTCATAACTAGTTAAAAAGATAAATGCATAATTCTATTTGAGCGTTCACTTTATTAATTTATGTAACTGGGTGTAACAATGCATTGTGATTTAATTGTAAATCCTTTTTAAAAGACCCTCAGTCTTCTTGTTGGAGAACTGTCACACGTTTTAACTTCCGGGGGAGAAGGTTAGCCGTGAAAAGCATATTAGTGTCCTCTGACTATGTCCACTAATACTGACTGATTATTGATATTTTAGTCCTTATGGAATCTTTAAGCTCAATAATTTATCTACAGCTTTAATAAAGATAGCGGAACAGTAAACAAACCAGAGTCTGTTTTCTTTTTGGTCAACAGGAAAGCCTTACAAATAAAACCCCCATAGGATTCAGGTGCAACTTCTGCGTGGAGATCCACCCGACCCTCCGAGCCATCTGCAACCATCTTAGGAAGCATGTCCAGTACGGAGAAGCCAAACGGGGTCATGTCAAGGCAAGCAAACCATTTTTATACATTTCCATGCTATGGATCTAGTAATAAGCATATCTTTCTTTTTAAGGTTCCAATTGCAAGCCCCCTTTTTTTTTGTTACAGAACAGTAATATATTTACAAAAGGTAAAAGAAGCTTTCAATCACACTTTAATGCTGGTATCTTTTAGATCAAGGGTTAATTATCTTGCCGTCTTGAGACGCTCATTTTAACGACTTAATTGTTATGTAATTGCGAGAATCCACTTATGGTTATCAGGAAGCGTGCAGAGTGTCATGCCAGCATGCATGGATGGTATTTTAATCACTGCAGCAAGTGATTTGACTGAAAATGTGAGTCGGCAAACAGGGATGCTCTGTCTTCAGCCATATCTCATCTTTACTTGGTGTGAGAAGACATTGTTGATTTTATTCAAACGTTTATTAGGAAGATGGTTAATTTCGACAAGTCGGATGTGTGAAAGAGTGATGTTGGAGTTCCTAGATATTTACACATTTGGAGTTTATTTTGAGAACGGTCTGGAAAAATGTAGAGTTTGAGTAACGCATTTTTCACATCTGTGTAGAATGAAAAAGAGAATCCATCCATTCACCAATGTCCATCTTTCCATCCATCTGTGATCCCTCTATTCATCCATTCATCATTTCATATGGGTTGTCCATCCATCCATCCATTCATCCATCATCCATCCATGCTACGTTCAGTTTCTTAATCTGAGAGATTAAATCAGCCAAAAAAGGCAGGACGATTATTTGAATAGCACGTGAAAACTGTGTAGGATCCCTCTACCTAAGAACTTTAAGAGCATTAAAACTGCTTGAGGACTGCGTCCCAGATTCGCTTCAGAAAGACTAACTCTAATTCCTGCCCCCTCGCTGCTGTAATTGTCAACAGTAAGATGTCAAGCTGTTCCTGTAAGAAAATGATGCTCCCCACAAAATGGGACTCCATGCAAATGTACAGATTCCTGCTGCGCTAAAATGATCCAAAGATCTTATTTTAGGGTGTAGTAAAAAGCACGCTCTCCCGGTCCCTGGTGAGTCTGTGTTGTTTCCTGACTCTCAGCCTCTGAGAACTGCAGTGATCTGCTTTAATAGACTCGGGTTCTGCATTATGTTCATTACCGACGGAGGCTGCGAGCCTCCCTGAGAGAAAATGAGCCGTGCTGTCCCATCCTAAACGAGAGGATGGAGCTGTGAGCCATAACTTTTTAGACGGCCGTGGGTAACAGTCTGTGCATTAGTATTCCTCTGAGGCTGCCGCAAAGGACATCAGGCCTGAGGATCCAACGGCATACTCAGATGGAGGTCTGACTTTCCCACCAAACTCAGTCTGTCTTTACTTGTCTAAGAGGAAATAGGCAGGCGACCACTCAGAGCGAAACACTGGACGTGCTCTGCTTTCATTTTAAGTATATATACTTTTTCAAAGGAACCTCTTGAACCTTCCCTACATGTTGTTCAGTTCCAACCAAAAACTTTAAAAAGTATGTTGAGATTTTAGCTTGTAACAAACGCAGAGTAGCACATGATGGCAAAGTGGAATGAAAATCATATGTGTTTTGTTTTGTTTTTTTTTGCAAATAAAATCTGCAAAGTGTTGTGTACCTTTTGCGTGCAGCCTCTCTGGGTAAATATGTTTTGCAAAACCACCTTTCATTATGATTAGAGCTGCGATTCCTTTGGGATTCATCTCCGCCAGCGTTGTGCCTCTAGAGACTGAAGTCTTTGTCCACCCCTCCCTAATAAAGTCACTGAAGCTCGGTCAGATTGAATGGAGAGCATTTTGGAAAATCAATTTTCAACTCTTCCACATAATCTTTATTTGGATTTCTGTCTGAACTTTGCTTTGATCTGAACCGCTCCATTGCAGCTTTAGGTTTAGCGCTGCCGTCTTGCGTAAAAAAAAAAAGGCGAACCTCCAGCCACTCTCTGTCACTGTCACAACATGATGCTGCCGCCGCCATGTTTCATCTTAGCGATGGATAATTTCCATTTCTCCTCATGGTTGTTTAAAGTTCAAAGTTGGCGTCCTGATTTTATTGACCACAATATCACTAGATATGAGGAAGAGTCATCAAGGTTGTCGATGGTCTTTGAATGGCAGTTTTAAATCAGGAAGTGCTTCTCACATGGATGGATGAAGAGCTGGCAGGAGTAGTGAACTCAGGAACTGGTTTAGCCTGCGGTTGGTGCTTTATTTATGGCCGCCTGAAGTGCAGGGTCAGGTCCTTCCACAGAAAGAATGAGTTTTCTCCTGGCAATAAAGAAAAATAGTGCAGTGACTGTCTTTCTGCTCTTGATGGCCGTAGCTACTGGCCTGCTCTCCAGCAGATGAGGCCGGTAATGGAGAGGTGGAAGGATTTTGTTTGGCTGTTTGCGTCTTTTAAGGCAGACTATGTATGCGAAGCTGCAGCTTTACATTCTGATCAAACCTACTTAATCACCACTGATAAAATGGTTGAGGATTGACATGGCGATAGAGTAATGATAAAATGAGTTTTAATCAACAAAACTTAACCCAGGGGGGTGGACTCAAATTTGATTGGTGCATCCGTCTTTATATTAATTCAGTCTGGAGTCTGTACCAAAGAAGACTTAAGGTTGATCCTTTATATGCCTTATATCCCTAAGGTGAACAAAGAAACAGCAAGCGAAGTATAACTGCAAATATCAATTATTGCATTGACCCAGAAATTGTAAACACCTTGGGAATAAAGTTGCATAAATTAGGAATTTGCATTGGGTGAGGAAAGAAGTGATGTCTCAGATTAATTTAAATAGAAACCAGTTAGAATCATTTTTATTCAGACAGCACAATCACCGAGTTTGACTTTGGTGACAGAGCTTTATTTGGTACACATAAAAAAAAAAATGTGTACCAAATGACCAAAATGTAAAGAAAGTTAAAAGGTTGTGAATGTGCATCATACTTATTTAGTTTTAGAGCAGTGTAGCTCACTACGCGGGCTGCAAGGTGTTTTACGTGTTCATCAGAGAGACGGTCTGGTGTGAGAATCTCTCTGTGGCAGCAGACTTTTTAGAAACGGCGCTCTGTAGCGCTGACCTGAAGGTAAAATCCTGACATCCATCCATCCCTACAGTCCTGTACGCACTGCACCAGCAGATCCACTTCCTGTCTATGTTGTGGATTCGCCACTGTCCTGGCTCAGACCCATGATAGTGGTTTCAACAAGCGTTTCACAGACGGGTCCGCTGAGGGGCAGTCATTGGTGTACAGAGAAAAAAGGAGTGTGGAGAGATCACTCCCCTAAGGGGGGTGCCGGTGCTGATGGAGAAGATGCTCCCCAGCCTCACCTGGTGCTGCCGGCCAGTCAGGAAGCTGGTGATCCACTGACAGGTGGAGGACGGCACCATGAGCCTGGTGAGCTTCTGGTGAAGGATGACTGGGTCGCTGGTGTTGAAACCAGGTGTCTGCATCATGTGTCGACCGGTTTGGAGGATAAGCAAACTGCAGGGGGTCCAGCAGGGGGCCTGTGATGTCTCTTAGATGCTTCAACTCTAATGTTCTCCAGGCTGAAGCAAGGTTGTTTAATAAGCAGTGGCGTTATTAGGAATAAATCTTATTCAAGGGAGTTTATTTTTAAAGACATTTTTGTAAGAAATGCTAACAAAAGGCTTTACAAATGGCATAAAAATGTAAAAAATACAAAAAAAAGTTGGTCAACAGAAACCTTTTCCTTGCTTTGCAGCAGGAAGTCTCTGATGTCCCCCTAACCCTGTCTTCAAACACTCTAACCAACGGCGACCTGGAGGAGGAAGAGGCAGCCCAAGTCGACGGCATTGACAGACCCGAAACCTCATTGCTCGCCTCCCCATTCTCAACGCATTCTGCCGATCATCATGTCGACGACGTCGAGCTGGAGACCCTGGAGCCGGACCGGGACGTCGTCGAGGGGAGAGCGGCCGCCCTCGTGGCCGCCGCCAGGGCCGTGGTGTCGGGCAGCCAGCTGAATCAGCGGCTGGCGGCCGGGGGTCACCCGTGCTCCCAGTGCGACCGGGTCTTCATGTCCATGCAGGGGCTGAGGTCCCACGAGAGGAGCCACTCGGCCATGGCTCTGTTCAGCAAGGAGGACAAATACAGCTGCCAGTACTGCCACTTCGTCTCGCCCTTCAGACACAAGTAAGTCTGTGTTATTTTGAACTTAATCTTGGCAGCAAATCCAGGGGGGTTCTGTTGCTGAATGAATCAGTTCTTAAACGGTCCTTTTTAAACAAAAATCTAAATACAGTTAAATGGTTTCTTTGTCACTAGCTGAAGGCGCCACCTCTGAAGTTTAGTAGGGATGCATATAGGTGTCCTTGTCCCAGCTGTTTATTAGCTCAGACGTCAGCTGCTGTTGAAATGCTCTTATCAGGCAAAATGGCTTTTTTGACCTCTGATCACTATTCGTAAAATATATTGCAAATGTCACAATGCAACATTTCTAGCAGGGTTTATGAAAACACAGTGTGAGAAAATATGGGATAAGATTTAATTTTGCATCACTATGTAAACAAAGCTAAATAATGACCAATATAAATTTGTTAATTAAATGTTTTCAGAGTTGAGTCCTTTTCTCGCTTGTCCTGACTTCCTTTTATCCTATCTCATATCTCCTGATTCTTCCTAGTGTCTTACCTTCCTTTTTGATTTCCTTTTCTATGACCTTCCTTGTCTCCTTCCACTTGTCCTTCCGTGTTTTCCTATTGTCACTTTATTCCTTTATTTTCTTACTTCATTCCTTCCCATCTCCATTTTTGTTTAAATTCATTCCGTTCACCCTTGTGTCCTTCCTTCATTTCTGATCTCCCTACTTTAGTCCATCCTTGTGGCCTTCCACCCATCCTACCATGTCATTCCCTTTTCATTTTCTACTTCCTTTCTTCCTCTCATTCTTAATCTTTTCTTTCTACCTTCCTTGCATCTGTCCTACTTTCTTTCCTTCCTTGTGTACTTCCTATTTTCTTTCACCCTTCCTTTCCCATGTAAGTCTTGTCATTTTTTTCCCTTTCCTCCCTATCCTCCTTCAGTCATTGTGTCCCTCTTTATTTCTTTCTGTCTGTTCAAATTTTCTTTCCACCTTCACCTTTTTGTTTCCTCACCCACTTTGTGTTTTTCTGTCCTTCCACCCTTCCTTTAGTGTCCTTCTATCAAAGTGTCATTTCCACTTTGCTGTGATCCTTTCCTAACGCGACACTTTTCATTCCTCCCTTCCTTTCCTCACTTTTTTCTGTCTTTTTCTTCCTTTCGCCCTTCCTTGTGTCCTTTTATCCTTCCTTGCTTGTGCTGTTCCTTCCTTTTGTCCTTTCTACCTGCTGTATGTGAGTGTGTGGTGTTTTTGCAGCTTCCATGTATAAAACCCATCTAGTGTAGAAATTCATTGGGAGTTTTTTGCATTTTTATTTTTTTAAGGAATGAACAGGACTGTAAACTCTGGATATCTGAGTCTGGAAAGTTGTAATTCTATTTTGAAAAATTACGTAGGTGAATTTGAAAGACCCGACTAAAATCACAGTATGCATTTATAAATTCAGAAGGAAGCAGCGATTGTTAGCTCATCTCTGTGGATGGCATGGACCCACATTCCCGCACTAGTTCTACTGATCCAAAGCCATTTTAGTATTCTCCCTTGAATTTAGCCCACTCCAAACAAAACTAACTCAGGAGTTATAAACATTTCGCTCGCTATGCTTGAAGTGGTCGCCAATAGCCTCCTGTTCATGATGAAAGCCATTTTTTTTCTTTTAGCTCAGCAAAGGTTGGGAGTCCAGATTGAACCAGTTTCTTCAGGAAAACTTGTAAGCAACCGTTTTAGCACATGAACTGGTTTGACCTTTATGAAAATATCAATTTTGAGGCTTAGGTTTGTGGAAAATTGGTAAAAGAATGTCTTCATTTTGCAGTGTATCATTTCTGAGTCGTTGGTGCAATCATCTTTGACATTATCTGCTGTAGGTGCTTCGATTCTTTCACTTTTTAAAAGATCATTGTTTACTTTCCCCAGAAAAAAAACTTATTTATTTTAAGATGAGTCAAAATTAGATCATAAAATCAACATGCACCTCCAAACATATGTATTCAGGATGTATCCCATGTTTAAACGTATCATTTGTGCACCCTTTCCAATTTAACACTATCTGTCGTCCGAATTACCTGGCTGCCGAGCTCGTTTTGTTTTAAGCACAGTTTTACACCTCGCTCTGTTTACCCGACCGCAATCCCTCCAAATCTTCAATCTTCCCCGAGATCTCCTGCCTGCTCGGAGAGAGAAGGGCAAACATTACAGCGAGAGAGACGGGGCGTTTTGGTCCTGCGATTTGTTTTATCTGCCGCAGAGACACGGGGGAAAGGGAGAATCCTCATCTCCTCTGAGCTCCCAGGTGTAATCCCTCTGCACTGTACATGCCCCGACCCAGAAAGAAGCCGCATTCCCGTGCCACCATTGAGGGCCCGGCGTTAAAAACACAGCTCCCTCTCGTCTCTACAGATCATCAACACACTCATTCCCCACAGGGGATTGTGGGGAGATGAGTTCCTCCCCCTTGGCTCTGTGTTATGGAGTCATTAGCAAATATGTCGCTGTTTAAATGTACATGTATTTTTGTCCGTTTTCTTCTTCTAATCCCCTCCTTCCCCTTTTGTTTTTCCTCTGTCGCGTTTTGTGCCACGGCAGCCTGGACAGACATGTGCAGTCTCACCATGGCCACCACAAGCCGTTCAAGTGCAAGTTCTGCCCCTTTAAATCTGCCTACGCAAGTCGCCTGAAGAGCCACCTGCATAAGGCCCACACAGGTAAACACAGACCTGCACACACTTAATTAAGTCACACCTCACAGCAGAATCCATGAGACCCAAACAGTGACCTGATGCTTTTTATTAACTATACATCACTAGTGTTTGAGTTCTGCTTACTGGATTGCAAAGGAAATTATCTTTTATTTGCAATTAAACATGCCTGTTGTCTTCTGCTGTACAATTGGGAGCTTGAAATGTTCCAAACCTGATGTTCTCCCTAGATAACGCTCAATAAGGAAGCATTTTCCAGCCAAACCACTTCTTGTAAACCACATTTCAGTCTGATCAGATATGCTACGTTGAGAAGGTGCTTGCTTTCTCAGCACGTGCAACAGAAACGGCTAAACCAGACCCAGGCATCCGCTGATGTAGGTGCAAGCTCGGCATCAGAAGATCACACGGCGATGAAATCGGCTGCGCCCACTGATAATTTGGGAGAGATCAGCTTTTTTAAAATGGCTTGGCCGCCAGTTTCATGAAAGCAATTTGTTATTATGAATCTTTTCCACAAGATCTGTATAATCAACACCACTAAATTAATGCAAAGGCAAAGCACTGAGCTTTGTTGCTCTACCTGAAGTCTTTTTTTTTTTAATCTGTCTTGATGGAAGACGAATGCTGAGAGGCAAAAATCTGGATCCCACTTGCAAGACAGTGTAAAAGGTTTAAACCACAGCTAAATTCCTCATATTTGCCTTCCAAAAGTCGGGATTTTCTACAGTGCCTTTTGAAAAGTATTCAGACCTCTTCAAATGCTTCAATTCAGAACCATCAACTGAATTGTTTTTCATTCATTTTATGTGATGGACCAACACAAAGTGGTGAATAATTGTGAAGTGATAGGAATGGCATACAAAATCTGGTCCTTATTCTAACACAAAACTATTCTATTGAAGCCCTGGCTACATGTATGGGTTTATTTTTCTGTATATCTATTTATTTAGCACCACCTTTCTTCCCAACAACTGTCACCTCCTTAACTAATAAAAAAAAAAAAAAAAACATGCCCACACCATGTGTTTAGGATCATGTGCAGTGTCAGTTTTCCTTTAAACTACCATTTTACACCCAGGAGAAAAATTAGCTTTTTTCTTCTTTTTTTTTTTTCCCTCTTACACATTTACAGTGTTTTTCTCTTCCATCAGTGGCTTTCTTGTCATAATGTTTTCCAAAAAAGACCCAAGTTATAAAGCACAAAATTTACAGTGATCTCCTACCTGAGCAATGGATCTCTGCAGCTCCTCCAGAGTTACAAGGGGTCTCTTGGCTGCTTCTCTTATTATTGCTCCCCATGCCTGCTCAGACAGTTTATGTGGGCGGTCATGTCTTATTTAGTTGGTGGTCGTGCCGTACTTTTCCCTTTTTTAGATGATGAATTGAACAGGCTACAATGTTTTACAATCTAACCCTGCCTTGCTGTTTGTTCACTAATGCTCTCTAACAAACCAATGGGTGCTTGGCAGGGCAGCTATATTCATACCGAGGTTAGATTAAAGAACGCCTGTATTCTGTTTACTAATGAAGTTTTTTTTTTTCGGTGGCAGATGGTTGCACTGGATGTAGTTTTTCTGGGTATGAAGAGTAAAGGGGGCTTGACGCATATCTGTGCCACACTTTTCAGATTCCTATTTGTTTTAAAACAATTGATACCATGTATCGTTTTTCCTTCCAGTTCCCAATTAAGTGCTACTTTGTGTTGGTCCATGAAAGAAATACACAGCGGGTTTCTAGTTGTGACATGACAACATTTGGAAAAGTTCAAATGGTGTGAATATGTTTGCAAGGCATCATTTAATACCAAAGGGCTGTCTCATCTGTTAGGAACCAGCTCATCTGGCATCGTTTCTGCTGGGTGTGTTTGTCATACGCCGAAAGTCCTGGCTCTATATCTGCATGTTTCATATCTCTGCAAACCACAGTATAATGTTCGTTCTGTCTGTGGTCGTTCGTTTTCCTGCAGGTGAGCAGCACACATACAAGTGCTTGTCCTGCCCCTTCTCCTCTATGACCATCAGCCAGCTGAAGGAGCATTCTCTGAGGGACCACGGCGAGGCTTTGACCCTGCCTAAGCTACGGGCTGCTACCCAGGCTGCGCACGCCGCCATCAGGCTCCCCCGGCAGGCCGTTCACACCGACCACGCACATCTGACCCCAGATGGTACGACTTCATCTTTGATACGCTTTTCAATACGTGGCAAACTATTCCATTATATTAAATGGAGGAATTGAGACGTTTTCCAATGTTTAAAGGGAATAGATTGGTTATAGATTATGAAAGGGTTGGATAAAGATGTGTATTTTCCCAAAGGCTTAAGTCAAGTTAACAAGTTTTTTTGTTTTTTTGTTATGTCAGGGATCTTTAAAGTCTTCCGCCGAATAAATTTAGCTTTAGATTTATTTTTTTTGCTTTCCAGGTCTGCCTTCAGTTTCGTCGTTGACGCCTTTTTCTTTGTCGAATACGTTTTAGTCGAAGCAGCAGCTCGGCTGTAGGTTGACGCGCTGCCGTGTTTTTTAGGTGTTGCCGTGGGTTTTTTTTTTTTTTTTTCTGCAGCGGCGGCGCTAGCTTGCAGGCTTTTCTTGGCAGCAGCTGTCACCTTGCTGCTGGAGCTGTGGAATCTTCCCTGGAGCTGGAGCGGTGCAGCATTCCTCAGTGCACCATCCAGCGCTGTCAGCTGTGCGCTACCAGGACAAATGAAGCATTGAGAGAGAGCAGAGCTGACATATTGAATGTCTCCGCGCTGCGTCAAACCCAGCTACCTTCCTCTGACTGTCTGAACTCCAGACCGAGCGGGTCTTTTGTTCTTCGCTGTGAAGATCGCTGGTCGATATGCTCGGCTTTAGCTGCAGTATTAACCCAGATTCCCTGGAAATGATATCGGTAATCAGTCTCGGACATGATCATTGTGGTGAATCTCAAAACGTTTAAGCTGGTGAGGTGGCTGTTAATTTGATGGAGACCCTCAACAACTGCAGGATTCTCCTTTCGTCTGCTACTAAAACAGGTGCCCAAGCTTTAGTTCGTGCAGCAAACATACATATTTGCTCCATATCTGCTTTCTCTTTTCTTTTCATTTCCACAGTGCGGCGAGGATATTAAGGCATAAAACAACTGTGGCACTGTTAAATCATCTGAACTTCTCCTGCTTCTTCTGCAGAAATCTGAAATTGGATCTTGGGGGGGGGGGGGATGTAGAAAGTGCAAGCTTTTCTCGTGTGCTTCCTCTCACTCCCGGTTGCTGAATTAGGCATTTTCTACATGGGTACATAATCTATTAGTGTCACTTCCGTTTATTTATTGATGTGTTGGGAGGCTCAAAGTAGGACGGGAGTATGAGCCCGATCACTGATATCACAGACCCCAGGGAGGGGGGAAGGAGGATGAAGATGCTCAGCGGTAGGATTGTTGCCAATTCGTGGCGTCTTGTGGCAGTAGGTGGATTATGTCGGTTAATGCTAAATGTTTGTGCATTCAACAAATCAACCAACGTCTAAGCAGTATTGCAGGTACACCCCTGAAGCTTTAACTAAACATCAAATTAATAACGGTTTGCAGTTACCGTGACTTCTCGTTTTTGTGGCTCAGGCAGATTTTATAGGATTTGTCTTCGTAATTTGTAACAATAAGACAGACATCAAGGCTTCTGTAGATCAGCAAACGGTTGCCTTGTTTTCGTCTTCATGACGGTTCTGACGGCAGCTTTTTGGCAGGAATATTGCCCGTCTATTTCATCCAGACTCCTCGTGAATAATTTTCAATGGAGCCGTAAGCTAGGGGACATCCGCAGCATGACGAATCTGCAGAATAGATGCAACGTGCATAATCATCATGTAGGACACATGCCAGAGGAAATTATGGCAGTGTTTTTTTTTTTTTTTTTTACCAAAGGTAATTTGGTGCCGTCTGATTACCACGGATAAGATATCTTAATCTGGATGCTATTTGTGTCGTTAGAAAATCCAATATTTTAGTTTTAGTATTTCTTTTAGGATTGCACCGTCTTGGTACTGAAAAGCGCTTTATAAATAAACTTGCCTTGCCTTTTTGCTTAGCTCCATCCATTTTCCCATCAACTCTAGCCAGCTTCACTGTCTCCGATCCTCCATCAGGAAACAATGTTTTCTGGGTGAGATAGTGTGCTAGTTTTCCGACAACAAATAATGTTTTTTTTTTTATGTCGCTGGAACAATGGCTTTCTTTTCACCACTCTTGCATAAAGATGAGATTTGACGAGCACGACTAATATTTCTCCTGTCAAAGGGATTCTCCCACCTGAGCTGTGGATCCCTGCAGTTCACCCAGAGTTACCTCTTGGCTGCTCCTCTGATTATGGCTTTTCTCTGCTAGTTTAGGTGGACGTTCATGTCTTGTTTCTGCATTCAAAAGATGAATTGAACGATTATCTCCTCATAAACCAACCCCTTCACTCCTGACATGTCTGGTTTGTTCGTCGGCCTTCATGACGCTGCTTGTTCATTAATGTTCTCCAGTTAACAGCTGGATTTCTCCTGAGATGAAATGTGCTCACGGCGGCTCACTCTTTACGATTGTAACAATCCCACCTGCCCCCCCTCAGCCTCTTTCTCGGATCCGTCGGACCTGGAGCCGGCCGACGTCTGTCAGCAGTTCGGTCACTACCAGATGGCTTCCCCGAGTCAGATGTCTTCCAGCTTTCAACCCGGGGGGTCCGCGGCATGCGACGGCCGTGCAGACGCCATCCACACGTGCGAGTTCTGCGAGTTCAGCTCCGGATACATGCAGAGCCTGCGGCGGCACTACAGGGACCGCCACGGTGGCAAGAAGCTCTTCAAGTGCAAAGACTGCTCCTTCTTCACCTGCTGCAAGTGAGTAAAAGCCGCCGACGTTCAACGCAAGTTGCTCTGTTCCATTTTTAAGACATTATAAAGGCCGCCATGTGTACGTCTCTTTTTCAGGGATAACTTCTCAATGCACGTCGAGGCTGGTCACAACAACAGTGGAAGCGAGGAGCTGCATAAGGAGCTGCACTGCCCTCTCTGCCTCTACCACACCAAACACAAGAGCAACATGATCGACCACATTGTGCTGCACAGAGGTATGCGTCACCATTGGTAGGGAGCATGGGTTTTAAAGGAGTTGCTCTAGATTGTTGGTGTATGTTTAATCAGTGCCAGCTCCCCTCACTGCAAAAAAACGGATCTAAAAATAAGTAAAATGTTCTTAACGTTAGTGTATTTGTCCTTGATTTGAGCAGGTAAATAAGATTATTTGCCAATGGAGTGAGTGTTTTCACCCCTAAAATAAGATAATTAGACATCCTGCACTTGAAATAAGATGATTGAGATGAGTTGTTCCTATTTTAAGTGCAAAATTCTTATTCCATTGGCAAATCATCTTTATCTACCTGCTCAAATTAAGGACAAATACACAAATTTTAAGAACATTTTACTTATTTCTTGTTCCGTTTTTGCAGTGCTAATTTTCAAAGTTAAGAACATGCGCTATGAGTTGCTAGCACTGCTGCTTTGGGTTCGAACCCCAGCCTGCATGGAGTTTGCATGTTCTCCTAGTGCATGTGCGGGTTCTCTCCGGGTACTCCGGCTTCCTCCCACTACCCAAAAACATGACTGTTGGGTTAGTTGGTCTCTCTAAATCTGCCCTTGGCGTGATTGTGTGCGTGCATGGTTGTTTATCCCGCGTGTCTCTGTGTTGCCCTGAGATGGACTAGTAACCCCGCCCAACAACGACCCCAGGCCTGTTGCTTAATATGCCTCTCTAAAGCTCTTGTTTATTTATATAAACAGAATTTCCACCCATTCATATGAGATATGGTTTTCCATGAAGTATTAAATTGAAGCCTTGACCTATGAATGCAGTGCAGAAAAGTCATTCATAAGCATTAATATTTTAGCTTCGCAGAAAGACTGGAAACATGGTCTACTGCTGCTTCTTTACTCTTTCTTGCCCCGGGGTCTCTCACTGGTTCCCCGGCAACCTCACGGTGACGTCAGGACTACAGGAAGTCCCAGCGCTCTGTTTGCTTTAACTCACAAAGTCAAGTGCAGCACAGTGTGTCCCACCCCACTGTTGCATTTAATTCGGATCTATGAAACGACGCCTCCTCTTCCTCCTCTTCCTCCTCTTCTCTGTTATTGTCTAACGAATTCTCCCTGCCGTCTCCATCAGAGGAACGTGTGGCTCCCCTGGAGATCAGCCGCTCCAAGCTGTCGCACCACCTAGAGGGCCTCGTGTTTCGCTGCCACAAGTGCACCTTCACATGCTCAAGTGACCATGCCCTGCAGCTCCATCTGGAGCAGCACGACGAGTTCAAGCCCTACCAGTGCCAGCTCTGCTACTATGACAGCAGCCGCCGCAGCCAGCTAGAGGAGCACCTTCGCCTTGAGCACAAGGTCAGTCGGAGACCAGTATGTGCGGTTTCACACATTTACATTTTTTTCCCGTAAGGTTACACATGACCAAACTTTCCATGAGCCGCCTCTTGGTGGGTGAACTACAAAAGGGATTTTAGATTATTCTAGTAGCAGCAGAATAAATGAAGACAATTTTAGGGTTTGCTTCAAGTAGCAAAATAATTATAGTCGATAATATTATTATTTTACTTAACTACATCCTTTTAAATGCTGAAATTATTCGATATGTTTAGAGATAACTACAGGTTTATATATATATATATATATATATATATATATATATATATATATATTAGGGCTGGGCAAGTTAACGCGTTAATTTCGCGTTAATTCATTAGACTATTAACGGCGATATTTATTTTATCGCGCATTAACGCATGTTGCTCACATGCTTTGAGTCAGTGTCAGTCAGCAGGCGCGCTGACTGCAGCGCGCTGTCACGGCAGCACTCCTCCTCCCCCTCCCCTCTCGTACATGGCTCAGCGGCGCCAGCCAATCAGCACGCAGGCTCAGCCTGGCCCGCCCACTGAGCTCTCACACAAACTTAATACACAAACAGCTGAGAGAGACCGCAGCAGCGAAAAAACAGGGGAAGTAGCACCGTTTGGCTTTATTTTAATACCGTAAATGAAATCAAGCTGTATGTTTTGTAAAAAGCCGGTTCATTTCAGTGGAAACACAACAAATTTATCTAAGCACGTGAAAAAACATGAAAACGTCGAGCCCCAGAAACGGAGAGAGGAGACGAAACTTCTCTCATTGCCCCGACAGACCCACAGACTGATGTCTCTGACTGAGGCGTTTCAGTCCTCCATGGAACATCCAGGTAGATCAGTGGATGGATGGATGGATGGATGGATGGATGTTACTGGAGCCCACACATAACATGTAATTAAGACCTTAAAGGAACCCAGTACATATATTAAAAAGTGTTATTTAAGATAAGATAACATTAGCTAATCCTTTTTTTATCCCATGACGGGGAAATTTATAGGATTAAAGCAACAGGCAGGTGCACACAACACAGACAAAATTACATAAGGATTGAAATATATAAGAGGTGGATTAGCAAAAAAACACTGAACATAACATTATTGTTGTTATTATTATTATTATTATTATTATTATTATTATTATTTAATTGTAATAATAAAATAAAAATCACAAAACCCAAAAGGTCAACAGTTTCATGATACATCAAGCTTAGGGACTGGCTAATATACAGCAGGTCAAAAAAGGCCATATTTTGGCTGCAGTGCTGCTGTTCTCTTATGAAGAAAAGATCAACTAGTGCACTAAATTCAATAGATGGGTTGAAAATATCCAGTATAAAATAAGTGCTACAAATGTTACACCACTTTTGATCATATGGCAGCAGAACAAGTGCTCTTTACACTACTTTTGAATTCATTCTTGGAGTTTGTAAATACAATGCGATTAATCGCGATTAATCGCGATTAATCAGTGCGATTAATCGCGATTAAATATTTTAATCGTTGCCCAGCCCTAATATATATATATATATATATATATATATATATATATATATATATATATATATATATATATATATATATATATATATATATATATATATATATATATATATATATATATATATATATTTATATTTGTTGGTCAGCAGTGGTTGTCAATGCGACAGATTCTTGGCGCCCCGTTTGGTCATGGTTTCGAGATCCTTGTGCCGAACAAAACGGTAGACACAGGAAGTTGTTCCATCTGCTTAACGGAGGGACATCTTATGTGTTTATTAGGTTAAAATCCTATCAAAAGAGGAAGCAGAGATGCTCCAGAAAGCAGACATCATATCAAATGAAGGGGTTCAGATCTGTCTCCAAGATTATTTCAGCCTTTTACAACAAATTGACATTCTGGGGTATTTTTAGACATTTATGCCACATGAGTTGGTTCACTGTTTATTCTCTGGCAATGAATACATGTATCAGATGGTGGATTTCTGTATTGTTTTTCACTGGAATCTAAACCCTCGATAAGCCTCTATTCCTAATTAAAATCGCTTTAAAAGCGTTATGAAGAGGGCAGCTCAGTTTCAGGGTGAAGTTGAGTTCTGAGATCAATAGTTTTTGCGCTGAGGGAGTTAAAGAGCACCGCACACCTATGGCTTCAGCCGGAAATTGATAGAAATGGTGCAGAAGAAAGAGTGATCTCGTCTGTTCTGCTTCAGGTTATCACACTGCTCTAAAAACAATCATCTGTATGATTAAATATACAGTCTGAATATCTGCATTTTGTGACTCGTATGATTACCGTTTTAAGCGCTTCAGTTATTCAAGCCTAATTGACTGCAAAGGTTCTCTCTTAAACAAAAGAAAACATGAACGGGGCAATTTCACTCCATCCTTTTCCATGATGCATCTTTTAAACATGAACCTGCTTTGCTTTTATATTTAACGTTCCAAAAAAAAAAAAAATACTCAACAATCTTGGAGATCTTGCTCAGACCCATTTTTCCTGACTGATTCAATTAAAAGTGATATATGGGACTTCAGAGAGCTCTGTCGTCACACAAACCCTTAAGATTTTAACACGTGAAGCACTTTAGCATTAAAATATGTGATGGATAACTGGGAGGAGTAAGCTGCTCCGCCGATCGCTGCGTACCGAGTACTGCATAGTTGAGGGAGGTCACATCAGATCAGTAGCTGGTCCTTTAATGTGATAGATTGCATTCAGATTTCCAAACTAATGCATAGAAAGCTGTCCTAGGCCGCCTCCAAAGGAGATCTCAGGGAAACTGTCTTGCAGATGTTTTTGGGTTGGTTTACCCCTCGATTTAGCGCTGTTGAGATGAGATTGAATCACTTGGGTTGTGTGTTGGTGCCAGGTGTGAATGGGATCTGAGTGTTTTTGATGCAGTCCCAGCCTTTGAAGCATCAGTGTCGAGTCTCCTTGCAATGAGGGCCAAAATCATCAAGTTGAAAGCACTCGGGTCAAACAAATGAAATGTTTTTGTTGTTTTTTTAGAGCAAAGCTTACTTTATTGTGACATGTTGTTATTTTATTGAAACGGGATATGCAAGTCCTCATAGAGCCATTGTATATTTAAGGGGTCTCTTATGTTTGCGTTATCAAGAATAGACATAGTTTCTAATTTTTTTTGAGGGGTCAATTATTTTCTATTTTGGAGTTGAAGCATTTTTTTTTTTTTTTTTAGTCTACTCTCAGCAACAAGGATGGAATCTGGGTCCATTTTTGCTGTATTAAATTAGGTTTAACGATCTGCTCCAACCCTAAGAAAATTTAAGAATTGGCTGGATGTTTGTTTTCTAGTTTGTCAAATTAAAATAAAAAAAGCAAAACTGTGTTTTATCATGTATTCCGGTCAATAAGGCGTACTTATTTTTATCAAAAAACAACTGTTCCCTTTATAATCCGGAGCGCTTTATATATGGATTAATTCTGGTTGTACTCACTGGCCTAGAAGCGATTTTGTGTGGTACACTGCGCTCTGTCAAAATGTTTTCGGCCAATAAAGATCTCTGTGATCAACAGTGTTAACAATTCCTGCTTCATTGGAGGAAGAGCCGCACGGAACAAAAAAGCTGCGGACGTCGTGTCCGCGTGTCTCATTTCTACGCGGAATCTACGTGCGTCAAGCACAAAGCAACCATTGTGCTTCACCATAATATCAGTGTGTTTGGGTTTAAGGACCCCAAAATAGCACCTGTCAAGAAACACGCTTACGACGCTGACTTCAAACTCAATCACTCAGTAAAACATGGGAACAGAGCTGCTGTAAGATATTTCAACATTAGTGAATCTATGGCGCACCAAGTAAAGAAGACCACACACAGTTTCTGCAAAAACAAGATCACTGAAAAGAAGCGCATCACCAACCTGGACGAGGTGAACCGCACTGCGGAGAAAACTGGGACCAGGACGCACCACAGGCAAAGGAACCGGTTTAATAAGTCTGACTGATGTATCTGCTAGTTTTGGTTAATTCACTGCGCTTTATAATCCGGTGCACTTTATGTGGAAAAAAAGTTAGAAAATAGGCCATTCGTTGACAAGTGCGCCCTATAGTGTGAAAAGTCATTATTTTTAGAAAATGTTAGTCAGTGAAAATCTAGAACTAAAAACTAAATGAAAAGTATCCATCTGTGTGCTTGTGGGCCAATTTTGTGCACATTTTGAACTCTGGTTGGGCCCCAATTGATTTAAGCATATAAAAGCATTTAACTGAAAACCTGCGTTTTTGTCTCTGATCAGGTTATCCGTAACTTTGAGCTGATGGGCCGAGTCAACCTGGACCAGCTGGAGATGATAAAGGAGGAAGAGAGTAGCGCGGAGGAAGACGAGGAGAGTGAAATTTTGGCGATGGTGGTGGACGGAGAGTCCTCCAAGCAGGAGGAGGATGATGAGGAGGAGGAGGAGGAGGAGGATGATGACGAAGATGATGGAATGCAAATCGTTGAGACCATGGTACATGACCAGGAGGAAATGGATGACAAAGATGCGGAGGTAAACATCAAGGAGGAGAATGAGGGGGTGGAGGAAGAGGAGCAAGAAGAGGAAGAGCTACAGGAGGATGAGGAGGAGGAGGAGGAGGAAGGAGAGGAGGAGGAGGAGGAAGAGGAACAAGAAGTCAAGGAGGTGGGGAAGGAAAACCCTGTACCGCAAGGTAATAATCCACAATATCTGTTCCTATCAAACGTATTTATTCTGTGTCAGATTTAATAACACAAAATCGGTACGCTGTTGACTTTCATTATTCAGAGTGAAACACTACAAGCTATTGCACACTATCACTTAAAAAGTATTTTTGCTTTCCCAAGAGATTGTTGTTTTTTTAAACGTATTGTTTCATCACGTATCGTTTTAAAAGGAGTCAAGATTTTATCTTGGTTTGCCACATGCGTAACATGAACTAGGTGATGGGAGTACATTGTTTTCACGTAGTAACGATAATTATTTGCTTCACCTATTCATCTTAGAGCGGCAGCAGAGCAACAAATAATAATAAAAAAAAAATCGTATTTGGAGTCGGGAGGTGTGTAACGTTACCTCATACATTAGTAAAGTTATCTTTTTAACTGCATTTCCGTTTATTGAGCTTTTTCTAAACTAAAAACAGGATCATGAAATCAGTAACTGGGATTTTGAGACTTATAAAACAAGCAAAGCTTTTCTGTGGACAGACTCTAGATAGGTGTGATGAAAGAGTTAACAAAAATTTGACTTGATTACTTATCTCTGTGAGCTTTTTTTTTTTCTATCATTTACTTGGACCGTTATTGGTTTATTTTGTTGACTATTCGTTTCGACTCCATTTCCCAGAGGTCCTTGCATCTCCCAGCAGTACCAGCTCGGGGCCAAGCTGTGGAGAGAAGCGACTTCCCTGCGAGTTCTGCGGCCGCTGCTTCACTAACAACCTGGAATGGGAAAGACACGTCCTGCGACACGGCATGTAAGCCTGGGTCCTGCTGTTCCTCTGTCGCTCTGCTAGTCCCTGCACCGTCAGCATCCACGGGACTGCTACACTTCAACATACCACATGCTAACCTTTTAGTGTGGAAATAAATTACAGGGTTCCTACACCTTTTTATTAAGTCTGGAAAAATATGGAACTTGACTTGAGGTCCAGGTTTGGATAAGCATGGGAAATGAAATCAAGTATGGGGCAAAAAAGCATGTTTCTCTCTTTCTGCCATCTGTGCAGTTCTAAAAAATGGGCCAAAGTGGTCTGAGAGCGCTCCTAGTTTCTGTCTGGGGAAAATATGGGTTTTAGAATTGGGTGTAGGAACCCGTAAATGAATTTATCAATGACATCGGCCTGAGTTCTGCCTCCAGGAAACACATTTTTTTTGTGTACATACGGTCAAAGAATGCAACCAGTCTTACGTTTCTCTCCTTCATCTTCAGGGTAGTTGATAGCAGTCGCCTGGACACCAGCTCCACTTCAGCCATCGAGGCCTCGGCTCCGTCCTCCACCGACTCCT